>NW_019396819.1:85091-172388 GCF_000591075.1 Eurytemora carolleeae | reverse complement strand
GAGGTAAGGGGGAGGAAAGGGGGGCTAGGCTAGTATCCAATTTGTTAGTATGTTAAGATGTAATCTAAATGAGAGCCTATAAAAGATACATATTTTGTCAATTTAAACCTCAGTATGCTGAATACATTTTGATAGAATAATTAGTTTAAAACTTCAACATCTTTCTTCTCATTTCTTCTCATCTGTTTTATAATTTTATTATTCTCTGTTTCTAATTTTCCTTTTCTCTGTTTTCTATTTTTCTTCTTTTCTGTTCCTAATTTTCTTTTCTCTGTTTCTAATTTTCCTTTTTTCTCTGTTTTCTTCTTTTCTTCTTCGTTGTTTCTACTTTCCTTCCTCTCTGGTTCTAATTTTCTTCTTCTCTGTTTCAATTTTTTTCCTCTCTGTTTATATTTTTCTTCTTTCTGTTTCTATTTTTCTTCGTCTCTGATTCTAATTTTCTTCCTCTCTGTTTCTAATTTTCTTCTTCTCTGTTCCTATTTTTTTCTTCTTTGTTTATTTTTTTCTTCTTCTCTGTTTCTAATTTTCTTCTTCTCTGTTTTCTATTTTTCTTCTGTTTCTATATTTCTCCTTCTGTTACGCGAGCCATGCTGCGTGAAGAAAGTCTGTTTGTCGCCCCTGCGTATTTCTGAGTTTCTCCTGAAGATCTGTACGGAATGTATTGTGAAGAAACTGGTTTAGGAACTGTTTACAGTCCGACTGCGCAGACGCAAGTTTTCTAGCGGAGTCATAGTTATATTTATATTCAGTATATGTTTATTCGTTTTGCAAGTATTTTCCGTGTTCAGAATTCTGGGATCACCGTGGTAATTATTTTATATATATCTATATTTATTGGTTGATTCTAGTATGATTGATGATTATGTATTCGTTTATTGGTTCCTAGCCACAGTTTTTTAATGCCTGAGTGGATTATTTGTTATATTTGTATGATTTTCACTCAAAGCTTTTTCTGTGGGTTTATTAAACTTGTTTAGATTGAAGGCTCAGAGAAATAAACGTTCGGAACCTTACTATCCTCCTTTTTATTATGACGAGCGTTGAGAGAAGGGAGTCTTACGATCCAATCCTGAGAAATACCACACGGTACATATATTAGGTCTTTAGGGAGATCGCTAAGTAGCGAAACACCTTCTGTTTTTCTTTTTTTCTTTTTTTCTCTTTGTACTTTTCTTTGGTTTTTCAATGGTTGATTTAAAACCTCAAAATTGATGAAATTCGTTCATCTTCAAGCTGAAATATATTAAATTAGTTTATCTTCAAGCTGAAATATAAAACCAATGGTTAATTCGGGGTCTCATGAACTAGGTAAAAGAAAATGGAGTGTCTAAGCTATTTCAAGACTGTTATAGACAAAATTAAAAAATAGGAAAAAGATCAAGGACTCGTTCTAAATAGAAGAAAATGGCTGGTCTGAGCGCTCCCAGAACTGTAAAAGCTTATTTGACTTTCTACAACGACAGAATCAGAAAATCTGAATAACGAGAGAAGTGGAAGCAATAAAAATTTTAATAAATATTGAGTTTCCAGATGTTTCATGGCAAAGCACTGGCTCATTCATAACTTAATTTTTACAAAATTGTATTGGTTATATTTTTTGTTCTTGTTTTTTAATATTTTATATTTTGTATTTTTTTCAGATTATATACTCCATATGAAGTACGAGACACGTAAAACCTAGGATGATCGTTTTAGGAAAGTAATCGAGTCTTTTTTTGAGTGTACTGGGGTGAAGGGATTGATGAGCCAGGTGTGAGCCAGGAGCTGCCGACCATAGTAGTGTTGAATGGGATGTATTGTTCGATCGGATCCTGTCAGCTACTAGGACTGACTACTAGAGTCTATGTACTTTTTAGTTTTTATTTTCTTCCTCGCTGTTTCAAATTTTCTTTTTTCTGTATCTATTTTTCTTCTCCAATGTTACAGTATTCCTTCTCCTCTCCTTCTTTTTCTTCCTTTCTCTTTATATTTTTCGTTCTTTCACTTTCTCTTTTCCATTCCACTGTTTCTATTTTTCTTCTTCCCTGTTTCTATTTTTGTCCATTCTTTCTTTTATTCTAATTCAATTGTTTCTTCTCTGCTCTTTTTTTCTTCCATGCTGTCTCCATTTTTCTTCTTTTTCATTTGTGTTTTTCAACTTAGTATTTTTTCTTTTCTGTTTCTAAATAATTTTCTTTCTCTTGTTTTGTGATGCTTACCATTTTTTTTTGTTTCTCTAATAGTTCTCGTATTTATCCCCCCCTCCTAGCCCAGGCCCGCCTCGTGATGCCTGTTTTTGTTTATACCTTAAGCAAGGTTCCGACCACCCAACCTCCTCTATCAATCATGCACTCTCCATCCCTCCGATCATCCTTGAATAATCTTGGAATGGAAATATGTTAAGAACTGGGATCTTTTAGATCCGTTGGTTCTATACAATAATTCAGACCCATGGAGAGAGAGAGATTCATAGTTAACATAGATATTTTAACATCTTAATGCATAGCATTTCTTGTCCTATCTATTTTTTTCGAGACAAAACCTATTGTCCTACTTATTTAATATCTGAATAAGGACTTTTGTTCTATTTTTGTAATATCTGATTAGAACCTCTTGTCTCATCTATGTATTATCTGGATAGAACCTTTTGTCCTATCTATGTATTTTTTGTATAGAACCTCTTGTCCTATCTATGTATTATCTGGATAGAACCTCTTGTCCTATCTTTATAATATGGTGTAGAACATACCAATTATCTAAAAGAAAGCTTGAGTCTCTTTTTCTGTTTAGTTTTTGTGTTTAAATCCCTGGGTAGGTCTCGCTTCTCCATCCCTGGGTAGGTCTCGCTTCTCCGCATCAAATATCAAGTAGTTTCTTCATCTTTTTCCGTTCTCCAGGTCAAATTTGTAATTTTGTTCGTCAAACTTATGTTTTCAAACTTTTTTGTATATTTTATTTCTTTTAGTAATGAACAACCAACGTAAAAATTAAATATAAAAAACATTTAGATAGTTAATCTATAGTGGAAATAGGCCAAACTCGGGACAAAATAAAGGTGGGACAAGACAAATGGAGGACAAGGACACATGTGGGACAAGACAAACGTGGGACAAGACAAATGTGGGACATGACAAATGTAGGACAAGACAAATGTAAGACAAGGACAAAAGAAGACAGGTTTAAATGTACGTAGGAATAATGAAAACAGAGAACAGTTTATAAGCTACAGGGTGTCCCACTAAATATGACCATTTCATAAACATGTTCATTCGTGAACTAAGTTTTACTATTCTTGGAATGTTCCGCCTTCAAGTGTCATTATTATAAAACCAAAGTTTTTCAAAATTATATTTTTTAAGATACCAAGACTAAATTTTTGAAACCTTGCAATTCATTCAATTTTTGTCATTTGATAGCCATGAAAGATCTAAGTCGTCTTTATCAGCCGTCTCTCAATTATCATCTTTGTTTGTTTGTTCGCATGTCCGATCATAAGTCAGGAATCCCTTGACCGATTTGCCTCAAATTTTGATTATGGAACTGGGGAGAACCACGGAAATGTTCGTATAGCTTGGTTTGACAGTTCAAAGTTGAGAAAGTTGGCTTAAATAAAAAAAGGTTGATTTAAGTTACAGGGAAAAAGCAAAACTCGTAATTTACGACCAAGTGCGGGTAAATGGTGTGATTAACTAAGGCTGGGTTCTCAAGCTAGAAATATATAAAATCGAAAGCTAAATATGGGATAATTAAGCTGGAACCGCAGTATTCACTTATCTATGATTATGGAAATTTGCGGGGAACCAGCTCACCTCAAAAACAGTATAAATCACCCTCACACTGCAGGGCTCAGCGCAGGAAGGATAAATTAGATTAAAGATTTATTATCTTTGGTTTCCCCTACACGAGAAACCCGACAAAAACCTTTGAATTGGTTTCTGGGTCAAGATATCACGGGTTTATTATACCACGGTGAGTTATTATTGAACAATTCACCTGAATTATTAACCCTAGGGTGTACAAATGAAAATGGGAGTTAAAAGGACGTGTAGTAAAACGTAATTTTCATTTACCCTCCAATTTGATCTGGAAACCCTCCAATTTGATCTGGAAACCCTCCAATTAGATCTGGAAACCCTCCGATTAGATCTGGAAACCCTCCAATTTGATCTGGAAACCCTCCAATTAGATCTGGAAACGCTCCAATTAGATCTGGAAACCCTCCAATTAGATCTGAAAACGGTTAAATTTGAGAATTTCCCTGAATGTCTGTATGGCATAAATCGACATATCACTTTAATTGTAAAGAAATCAGTTTTCAAATAGAAAAATCGGACATGCCACTTTTTTTAAAATAAAGTGTCATCTGAAGTCTCGTCTACAGTCTCTTTAAACTATTAAACTCGATCTCAAATTCATTAAAAAATCTTGACAATTGAACAAATCTAGAGAGAGAGAGAGAGAGAGAGTAGCCCCCTGTCTGCATATTGCTTGTATGAATCAAATTTATGCAATCTCCGGACAGGTTCATTTGATATATTGGAATTGCTCCTTGAACACTGCACCTCTTCTCCACAACCCGTCCTGGTGTTCTCAACCCTTCGATCCTGGAGCTCCTAACCCATCCTGGTCATAATTGAAATGTAGATGAGAATATTAGCATAGGATTACCATACTAAATACAACAGGATGATATAGGGTTTAAATATTCCGTTTAGTCTTCATTACTATTGCTTCCTCTCATTCAAAGCTATCTCATTATTAACCATATGTTCTAAATCCCCCCCCCCCCCTGTTTATAACACAGATAAATAGAGATTACTTCTCTTTCTTTTAAATATATATATTGATAATATGTTTGATATTTCGTATGTTGGGGGGAGGGGGCCTGTCCCCACCTTAGACTTCCTAAAGGAGGTGCCCCCCCCCTTGTTCTCGTTTTTCCCTCTTAAAATATGGTAATGAACACCAAAAACACGTATGCTATCTGGTAATCAATCTGTCATTAGATTTGTACATAATACACACTAGCTGAAGTGCCCGGCGTTGCCCGTAGAATTAAAATTTTCGATTTTGTTAAAACAGTTGTTGATCTAACCTGCAGCTCTTGACAGATAGTTCAATACTTTTGGACTGGTAATCTATTGAGAGCTGTTTAAAATTTGCTGGATTGTACCAAATAAATGTATGGTGAAACATGCTATTATCGTACACAAATTCTTTGCTCGTACATATTATATTGATGTAGGTGAAATACAGCCGGTACAAATAAAACATTTGTTCCAAGAGGAATCAAATTCCTTGTTATCATTATTTATAATAGCATTGCTATATATAGATGTGCTTGGTGGCTAAAAGAAATAAACATAATTTAGATTTTAAACTTATCATAAGATTTCCATAACATCCTAATCATTGATTAGTTAAATAAAATATAGAACATATTATAGAACAATAAAACTGCTTAATGATACTGAGTAAACAATGACGACATCTGTGGTTAGTTTTTAAAACTATGCAGTTCTGTAAGGGGTGGTTTGAGGTTCCCGAATTTTTATATTATAACTTCGCAGAATTTTTTTGTTTCACTTTCTTTGACGTATCGCGAAATAATGAGATTTTTCTAATGATGTCGATAAATAAAAAAGAAACATGCAAACTATTTCGTTGTATCCCCGACCTACCTCTCACGTTATAGTGCTAACCTTGAGCAAAGTACATTATGTGTATCGACAATTTTTCAGTCGTATTTCAATATCTAATTTAAAACCCGTCAATAATAGCGTAAACGATTCTGTTTATTTGAACTGTCAATATATAAATAAATAAGTATAAAATAGCAATATCTTCATTTAATGGGTAAAAATGGGTTCCAATGTTAAGTTACTTTTAGACCCCGAATTTACCATGAAGTGCGACATTTTTCTGAATTTCAGATCTTACATATTATAAAATAGATTTTAGATATTATAAAATAGATTTTACATATTATAAAATAGATTTTACATATTATAAAATAGATTTTACATATTTTAAAATAGATTTTACATGTTATATAAAATAACATTTTCAGCTGTGCTGTGTCTGTGTTAGAGTAATTATAATTAAAAAGGGTTGACCTTAACACAGTTCTTTCTTTTATTTTCTATTGCAAATAATTGTTCTGTAAATCCTTCGGATCTTAGTAAAATGTTAGTTAAGAAACAAATGAAATATTTTGATGTCTCATTGGGACCATGCATGGAAAGTTCCGGTTTTACAAGAACTTTTAAATACAATAACGTATATTTTATATGTTGAAGGATTCGATGATTACGTAATAACTGAAATGATAAATATGTTATTTAATGAGTAATGATCAATGTTGTCTATTTGTGCATCATTTTGCATATTTTTCTCTTTTCTTTTTGGAAACCTGTATTTTAAAAAATTTATTCAAACAAATTTAAACTACACCATTTATATATGTATTTATTTATGTATATCTTTGTGTGTGAATTAATCTTTATAATAATATAACTTATAAATAATTGCGGATATTTAAAGATCTAATTCAGAACAACCAGCAATGGTTAAAGAGGCCCTAGCTAAATTAAAATGTGATGTCGTCAAATATATCTATCTATCTATCTAAGAAGTTTAATTTCCTCTTTCTAATAATCTCAAGATAAATTTTATCTTTAGTTTGTATCCAGAAAAGTGTATAAAATTCACCAGTAGAGTCACAGAGTTGCGTATGCAGATTCCCGAACAGCCAATCAGAAGCCAAGCAGTTTGAAATACCATTCAAGAGAGAACTCTCATTGGTTGAAGGAGGGGAGGAAGGCCAACCACATCAATCTCTAGTCCGAACCACATTCTCATCATTTTCTCGTCCGAACCACATCGAAATCCTCGTCCTTTCAATATTATTTTTTTAAGTGTCCAATCCTTGAAAATAAATACATTTTTTAAAAACATGGCGACGTTAGGGCATAGATGAAATATCAAATTTTCCCAATTAAATTTTAGATTTGTGTAAAAATGAAAATGCTCCATAAACGATGTTCTACAAAAGAGCGTCTGTATCTAGGGCCCTTTCTTTCGCGGAAAATGCCGCAAAACATTCTGAAACTCGATGTAAACAACTTTTTGTAATATTTCAGCTGAATTTGGGTTAGAGATATGGCTTACAATTTTTATGTGATTAAATACTATTTGAATTCATAGGGTTGTGACCAATTAATTGTAGCAAATGATTTGAATAATAAAAATTGAACATTATTTTTTCTAGAATTTTAAGCATGCGCAGGCAGTAGTGATCTCTTAGTGTGGACAACAAATCTACCTTATTTGTAAATAAATCAGAAATCAATGATTTTTTTGTATGAGTTGAAATGGAAAGATTAAAGACCATGTTCACGCGAATTCTTTGGTATAAATTTTTATTTGTGAAAGTTATCCATTTTGGAGGCAGAAGAGATTCAATTTTGAACCTATAAATAATGTTTGACATCATTCTCGTGGATTTGAAGATTCCAACATCTCAAAATCCTTGGAAAACTTTATTCTAGTCATGTTTTATGCCCTAACGTCGGCATATTTTTAAAAATTGTATTTATTTTCAAGGATCGGACACTTAAAAAAAATAATATTGAAAGGACGAGGATTTCGATGTGGTTCGGACGAGAAAATGATGAGAATGTGGTTCGGACTAGAGATTGATGTGGTTGGCCTTCCTCCCAAGGGCGTATACAGAAATAAATCTAGGGGGGGCAAGATTTGCGCGAAGCGCAAAATTTTTTTTTGCCCCCCCTAGGAGCTCCTAGGGGGGGGGCAAAATTCGAACTGTAAATTCATAACACTTGGCTTCTTGGATATCAGGCATAAGTATAAGATAATTAAAAGGCACACATACAGTCCAAATAATTACCTTCTAATCACTACTTTATCTCTCCTTCAAACAAAACTAGCAGAAAAAAACATTGTTTCTAAAAAATCGACATTTTATTATACTTTTATTTTAGTAATTAATTAGTAATTAAAAAAGTAAATTAGGTTAGGTTGGTTAGGTTAACTTGGTTACAGCATGAGCACTGCACTGTAATTATATATATTTTAAAATTTTGATTTTTTATAATAATCATGAAAAGCAAACTTATTTTTTTTGTGTTCTTCACTCTTCAGTTAAGATTTGAAAAGTGTGAAAGGCTTGCAGAATTCTAGGGGGGGGCTACGCCCCCCCCTTTACAAGTCTAGGGGGGTTCACTGCCCCCCATGCCCCCCCTGTATACGCCCTTGCTTCCTCCCCTCGTTGGAGTCTGATCTCCAAACAAAAAGCGATTAAAACAGAATATTCAAAGTGTCCACATTGGATATTCAGATTAATCGATCGGGATTAAGGGTATCCATTCTTAAGTTCTTAGTTCTGTACAACTGCTTCAAGATATAAGAACATAATGATCTGCTAACATTTGTAATCATTTTAATTCGGTTCTATAATTAAATTTTGCTATTTATAATTACTAAGTTGCATCAGGCGTATAAAACGCCAATCATAAAATGTTCGTGTGGAGAACAGAAAATGCAGGGAAAGTTGAATTTGCAAAGTAAAAAATGTGTGAAATTCATCTAAAGAAGATAGAAATAGAGATTGCAATGTGGTTGAACAAAGATATTTAAAAATTAGATTTCAAACATATCAAATATTTAGTAATATAAAAAAATGAATAGTTTAACCGATTATGATAACCATCATAGAAAAAGAAAAATGATAAATAATCATGAACGTAATGTACACTAACGACATCTGTGGTTGCATCTTAAAACAATGCAGTTCTGTAAGGGATGGTTTTGGTTTCCCGGATTAATATATTGTAATTTCGCGTATTTCCAGTTTTTAACTTTAACAAGACATAATGCGATCGAAAGGGGATTTTTAAACATTATTTCGATAAACCAAAATCAAACAAGCGGCAAGTTTATCAAACCTAAACAAAATGTCATAAAAACTCGATTGGGTTTTATCTCAAATATGCCTGAAAAATAGCTGTTACCCCTAGCTCATATAGTAAATGAGAAGGTTACTTTTCTAATATCCATTTCAGCTTGAGTATTTACCTCAAATGTAAATAATTATAGCTGTTACCTATATAAATATAGTACGGGGGGGGGGGTTACTATATCCATTGCAATTTAAATATTTGAAACTTAACACTTTTTGGTCGAGGAAGTTCATAGATGCGCGCATATTTGGAGGATGGATATCTTTAACATGTATAAGGAGACGATTAAATTAATTACAATACTTATCTTCCTTGAATCCGTGTTCGTCTTATATACACGATCATCCAGATCTTCTTCTCGTCTTTTTAGATTCTTCCAACGTTTACACAAACATGAAAAGTTAGCTGGTGAGGAAGTTGCGACACTTTAGAGCTGACTCGGTCATCCATTCACAGTTAACATCCTCATACATCCTCCTCTCATCCATATGTTTCCTATTATCATCCTATTTTCATACAAATATATTCTTTATTTCATCTAAAAACTTTATCCTTGTTCAAGCTTGATGCAGCCAGTGGCACTTCATTGAAATTATTTTATCAGTCTCAATGCCTAACACATTGGTAAAGCAAGTTCACCATAATTATATTATTTGAAAACAAATAAATTTTTAACTTCAGAGGCATAATGTTTTATGTATTAGTAAAATATTTCAGTTGTGTTAGAACAATTAAAAATTGTTTATCAGCTTAGCTTTTCACAAGTTTAGAACTATTGTGGACTTGGTCTATTGAATTAAGTTGTCATTTCTCAGATTTGATGATACGTCAAATATGTTTCTTTTTATAGATTAACATGGGCAGAGAGGCGTTGATGCGCCATACAAATATCAGCAACTTTAAACATCACATAGTGCATACTGAAAGTGTTTGAAACAGTGACATTAAAATTAAAAGCATTGAAATAAAGTTTTTAGTGGAAGTACAACAGACTAAAAACATAATTCAGATTTAAAACTTAACATTAGAATTTTGTAATATTCTAATCATTGAATAGTCAATTATGATAAATAATCTATAAGAACAATAAGAACACTTTTATAGTTTTAATTAAACACTGACGACATCTGTGGTTAAATTGTAAAACTATACGTTTCTGTGCAGAAGGATGATTTTGGGTTCCCGCATTAAGAGATTGTATTTTCGCGGATTTATAGTCTTGAACTTTTTTGGTGATACGAGAGGAAACTATAAACTCGAGGTAAGCAATTATTGTTTTGTTTTTATGTTTTAAAGCTCACGTCCATATTTTTCATATCGACAACTTTATCATTGCATTGTGAAATCTTTTTTGTTTGTTTGTACTTTTCACATCACAAAATCTAGATTTTAAAATAGTAAAAACGCAATAAAATAGTCCATGGACCATTGGATACACTACTCTTTAAGAAACAGCTAAATACATATTCTGATTTTCCCACCATAGGTAATCATAATCCTAAGATCATCTATGCCTAGTTTTGCCACCCTCCCCCCATTTTACACCCCCCTACACCCTTCTAACATCTACCCCTTCCCCTATCCCATACCATTAACCCCCAACACCCTTAAACCTTGTAAACAGGGTTCCTTATCTCACTCGTTACTTACATAACTTCAATCTGATACATAGATCCACAGATCCACAAATACATAGATACACAGATGCACAGGTACACAGGTACACAGATACACAGATACTCAAATACATAGATACGATTATACTAGATACATAGATACATAGATACATAGATACATAGATACATAGATACATAGACACATAGATACAATACACAGATGCAAAGGTACACAGATGCACATAGATACATAGATACATAGATACATAGATACACAGATGCAAAGGTACACAGATGCACAGGTACACAGATACACAGATACTCAAATACATAGATACGAATATACTAGATACATAGATACATAGATACATAGATACATAAATAGACAGATACACAGATATGTTTTAAGGGGCTCCAAGATTGAGACTGCCAGGGGCTCTAGGATCCAGAAAGCCGGGGGTTCCAAGATCTAGACTGCCACGGGCTCCAAGATCCAGACTGCCACGGGCTCCAAAATCCAGACAGCCAGGGGCTCCAAGATCTAGACTGCCAGGGGCTCCAAGTTCTAAATGGCCAAGGGCTCCTCACAACCGCCTGCAGAAAACTAGGATACACCACGTCTAACCTTGATACCTAATATTAAGAATAAAAGAACGGATATCTAGTGCATTTATTCATCAGGATTCATGATCTAGGTTCAAGGGATCATACCTTTACATAATTTCATTTTTACCTTCTAGAAAATAGTAGAAATTTCATGTAAAGCCAAGATTTCTCCTAATCTTTTGAATCAACACTGTTTAAATTTTTCCCATATCTCTCTGATAATTGACTCTTAAAGGGAGTGTTCGCGAAAAATGAAAGGGGGTATAGGCTTAATGCGATAAAAAAGCGCTTTTGATCGCTACTAATCTTACTTCTATCTGTTGCGTCTATAAGGAGAAACTTGTTAAAGACGTCTCATACCGAATAACTTAGCGCCCATACAAATTCAGAAAACTGCAACATACGACTTAGACCGTAAAAAAATCCATTTAATTTCAAACAAATTATTCAGATAGTACAACCTATAGTCATCGATTATCTTTCGCCACATTTGTATATAGTTTATATTTTATAATATTGCATTGCGATCTTTACATGCAGGGTCACTGAAAATTACACTTACAGTCCCTTTAAATTGTTTAAAATCAAGAGTGGATTGGAACCGAACCTCGGGCTGTCAAAGAGAATACGATCTTACTCCTCAATCAGATCATTAGATTGGAGTAGTGTCGAACCCAGTTCACATTCTCCGAGTCCAGTCAACTACAAGGATACCTGCAGGGGCGTACACAGGAACTTGTTCAGGGAGAGGGGGCTTAAACTTTTAAGCAATCCAGAGGTTGTGGTAAAACGACTGAGAGGCATCCCTAAAAATGATAGTGGCCAATTCACTGTTAAAGGTTTAGCCGCAACACCCCCCCCCCTCTTGTGTACACTGTGCAGTGTGCACCCCTTTATACCTTAAACCATTCAACCATACTGCGTGTGTAGGAGTAAGATTGTTATCTTAAAGGGAAAATTTTCAAAACAGAATTCTCATTTAAAGGGAATTTTATTTTAAAAAATTATTAAAGGGACATTCTTTTAACAACATAACTTAAAATTAATGGTAAACTTTCAGGGCCAAAATACTTTTGTCGTAAAATTTCGGAATAAGAAACTTTACGGAACAACTTTAAAGTAAATATCGGAAAAAATTGATCAATCTGAAAGTAAACTTTTTGGGACACCATAAACACTAAGAAAAACTAATGCTTAAATTTTATATGTTGTCAACAAATTTCTCGATATACATCCTTTTTATAAAAGCAAAAATATAACAGAATAAACGCTAGGCGAAAAGTGCTCATATGGTAATTTTTTTAACAAAAAACCCTTCAATTTTAAAACACAGAAGAAAGGGAAAATTTTTGGGAGCACTTCAAGTGGTGTTTTGAGGAAAACATCTTAAAGTGGGTAAACATAAGAAATAAGAAAAGAGGAGGGTTTAAACTGGGTAAATATATAACAGAGGGATGCTATTCGAGGTACAACAAGAAAGAAGCGGATTGGGAAATGTAGATGGGGGTTGAGGGGGGGGGGATTAAGCTAGTCCATTAAATATTGAAAGATTAATAATGAAAATTCCCCCTGGTTCAGTGGGATTATCCTTTGCCCCATAATCAGAACAAACATAGACATACTTATATATATGCATAGATAGATAGATAGATAGATAGATAGATAGATAGATAGATAGATAGATAGATAGATAGACAGATAGATCTTCTCTCTTGTTTATATGAATTCTGTTGAGTAAATTATAGTTGTATATCTAATATATAATATCTATGGAAAAAAGAATGATTGACGTTTGACAGGTCGGAGAAATATGTAATTAGAGATCCTTAGGGTGCTATAGGTGATAAACTAAAGGATTAAGGTTTTTACTGAAAATACGTTGTAAAGTTTAGAAGTAAACAACTTGAGAGAAAAACCTTGAGATCTCCAGTAGTACCTTAAGGTACAAGCGCCAATATATATTATTATCTAGCTCGAAACTAAACGAAAAACTTTTTTGTCGTTTTATTTCCGTGCATTTTTACTCGGAAAAGACCAAAACGTACTAAGAATATTAAAACAATTATCTATATCACAAAAAACGCATTAGATTGTAAATTTATACAAATCAGTTAAAGTTCAGAATGGTTATTTAAATTTAAAAAATATGACCTCTTGGATATTTGCTCATTCTCATTTGCTCAATGATATCCATAAATCCTGACATAAATTACATTACAGCTTTACAAAATATAGGATAGAGAGAATTAGAGAGAAGAGATAGAGAAAATAGATAGAGATAATTATAGAGAATAGATAGAGAGAATTAGAGAGAAAAAATAAAGAGAATTATAGAGAATAGATAGAGAGAATTAGAGAGAAAAGATAGAAAGAATTAGAGAGAAAAGATAAAGAGAATTAGAGAGAATAGATAGACAGAATTAGAGAGAATACATAGACAAAATTAGAGAGAATAGATAGAGAGAATTAGAGAGAATAGATAGACAGAATTAGAGAGAATAGATAAAGAGAATTATAGAGAATAGATAGAAAGAATTAGATAGAATAGATAGAGAGAATTAGAGAGAATAGATAGAAAGAATTAGAGAGAATAGATAGAAAGAATTAGAGAGAATAGATAGAGAGAATTAGAAAGAATAGATAGAGAGAATTAGAGAGAATAGATAGACAGAATTAGAGAGAATAGATAGAAAGAATTAGATAGAATAGATAGAAAGAATTAGAGAGAATACATAGACAGAATTAGAGAGAATAGATAGACAGAATTAGAGAGAATACATAGACAAAATTAGAGAAAATAGATAGAGAGAATTAGAGAGAATAGATAGACAGAATTAGAGAGAATAGATAGAAAGAATTAGAGAGAATACATAGACAAAATTAGAGAGAATAGATAGACAGAATTAGAGAGAATATGTCGTGTGTTTGATATTCAAGGTAAAGAATTGAAAACTGTATTTAAACCGTTTAAAAAGAATTTTCATAATTGTAAGACAAGGATTTAAATAAGAATATAATCATACGCATTCAAGCAGGAATTCAAGTCAAGAAACAATACTTTACAGCCTTACAGGGAAAGTGTACGAATTTAAAAGATGAAGGTGCGAACAAAATGGGGGGATGAAAGAATGAAATAAAATTTATTGAAATTATATATCAAAACATGTAAGATTTTAATATTACGTGAAAATGATTTTGATTGACGTACAATGGTCATCATGCTTCAAACTTAAATATTTAGACAGAAGACTTGAAACATAATCGATTTATCAAATCTGTTAAGCAAAACTTTTTCACGAATTTAGTTTTATTTTTTTTGGCCTTATATAGCTTAATTAAAAACATCTCAGATACTTTTTAAATTTCCTCAAGTTAAAAAAGCCTTGACTAAACCTTGATTGTTTAATGGGATTGATGTTGCAATTTCAAGTGTTTAATAAACGAGGGGAATGTTAGATTCACAACATTACCCTATAAATCAATTTCAAATCAATTTAAAGACAGAAAATGATGAATTTCTAATGCATTCTTGATCAAAGAAAACTTATAAGGGTACTGTTCAGGGAATAGGAATAAAGGGAAAGGAAATGGCGCTGGTTTGGCATGAGAAAGCCAGTCGCACTGCTTTGCAGACCAGTACGGTAAACTTTACACACACTCTTTTGGTATAGACACACAACATGATTACAGTCAAGGAAATTGCAGAACAATGTTGTCAATCAATTAAGCTTGAATAACGACTAGTTATTGTAAACTTTAATCAAGTTATATTATTTGCATGAAAATTTGGCTTTATAGTGTTGACTTATATATGTAAATAATATATCACATGTATATTAAACTTATTTTTAAGTAAAACAATTAACAATAAACAAATGTACTCTCCTAGACTGTCCAAATACCATGATTCGTATGTACTGTATATACCTTCGGTTCGGTAAAGTTTACACACACTCTTTTGGTACAGACACACAAACATGACGTTTCCGCCCCCTGGTACTGTAGTAAACATGGAGAGTCAGTTTTATATATAAGCCAACAGTCCCTTTAAATACGTAGGGGGTAGTTGGGTAGACAAGGGGTAGTTGGGTAGACAGGGGGTAGTTGGATAAACAGGAGGTAGTTGGGTAGACAGGGTGTAGTTGTGTAGACAGGGGGTAGTTGGGTAGACAAGGGGTAGTTGGGTAGACAGGGTGTGGTTGTAAAGACAGGGGGTAGTTGGGTAGACAGGGTGTAGTTGTGCAGACAGGGGGTAGTTGGGTAGACAAGGGGTAGTTGGATAGACAGGGTGTGGTTGTAAAGACAGGGGGTAGATGGGTAGACAGGGTGTAGTTGTGCAGACAGGGGGTAGTTGGTTAAACAGGAGGTAGTTGGGTATTTAAAAAATACCGGGGCAAATCCCATAGTTATATCTAGATAAATTAAGTTGTACATTGTCTGTAAATCTAAAATCTAACTACCCAAATCTTGTATTGCGATTAACAAACCTAGCTAAGACTGTAGATAACTTTGTCAAACCTGTATTGTGATAAGCTTAACTACGTTGATATGTAATGATGCAACACTTGTAATTACGTCTTTTAAACTTAATCTTTAACCTATAACCCAAAATACATTCAGTTGGAATTAGACTCCGCTTAATTATGTGATGTTTGAATAATTGTTTCTTGGTTTGTGAATGAGGAGCGTCCTGAATCACTCTCTTAAAAATTAGATCTAGATTGAGTATTGATACAGATAAAGTTGTGTCCGGATTGACATTGATAGTAAAGTGTTCTTGAACTGATTAGTTCTTATGTCTCATAGATTAACAAGAAGGATTGAGTTGTACCTGGATTGATACTCGTAAAAAAGGATATATTGGAGTAGGGCATTTACTACAGGTAGACAGGGGGGTAGTTGGGTAGAAAGAGGTAGTTGTGTAGACAATGGGTAATTAGGTAGACAAGGGGTAGTTGTTTAGACAGGGGGTAGTTATGTAGTTGTTTAGACATGGGGTTGTTGGTTAGAAAGAGGTAGTTGGGTAGACAGGGGGTAGTTGGGTATACAGGGGGTAGTTGGGTAGACAGGCTTTAGTTTGGTAGAATGGTAGGTGGATAGACAGGGGGTATTTGCGCACGGATGAATGAGATATTCTCATTTTTATTTCAATATTATTTTCTATAAAAAGTGACGTGCGAATTCATGCAAATAAAGGAAATGTTCAGAATTTCACACTTTTCAAGATGGAAACCCCACGATATCTTTTTCATTGTTTCTCAGATAAAGGTGCAAAGGGTACCGTGGTGAATCTCGTACATGCCACTTTATAAACGAAAGAGTTGCTTGAAATTACGTATACAGTCCCTTTAGCTTTACTGTTCTTACCAGAAATTCAAGAACCGTTTAATATTTGCCATTAATCTATAGATTTTTTGAGTTATACGTACTATAATAGAACATGCAAGTTGACAGTTTAACCGAAAAAGATTTTTCTTGCTAATTATTTCAATGTGAATATTTTAGTTCTGTTAATATATGCATTAATTGATTTGTAAAATTAAAACACTTTTTATTATTGAACATTAAAAATATTATGTATTCAATTAAACCTTGATGAAAATTTTTTTTTATGAAAATAGGATTTTCGGCATCTTTGTCTTCTATTACTATTTTTCCAACGAATAGGTTTTCTTTTCATCGACGTATTTTAGTTTTTTTTTAATATTTACAAAAACAAGTTATTTTTATGCCTCCAAATATGCCAACTAAAATCAACGCCCCCCCGCCTACCCTTTTGCCTCTTCCCAATGTTTCGCTCTCATGTTTTGTTTTCTCAACTCAGATCGTGTGAAACCTATTTCTGGTCTTTACTAAGGTTTCACGGATTACTCCGTCCCTTCCTACTTTGCTCACTGAGTGCAAACTGTACAAAATTTGATTGATTTATCAACTTTTAGAATTTATCGATAAAGGGACTGATCACGATTTTGAGGTTGTATCATTAAAAAAAAATTTCAAACCAATCAGTAGTTTTATCATGGGCTTCCCTAACAGCGGAGACAACAAAATTATGAAGATATCTCTGACAGGAAAATGACCCTTAAAACCAAAAAAACTAAGGGGGGGGGGTATTTTTTGTAAAAAAAAGTTTAACTGGTATTTGATAGAAAGAACTGCTAAGATAGATAAAGGAAGAAGATAGTAGAGCGTATAATTAAATAACAATACTAACATTAGTTTCACCCACTCCACAGATACTACAGACGTACTTGATAACCGTCCAGGGGGTAGGGGGTACAATGACTGGTTGGGGTAGAAAAGGGGAAGGGAGTAGAGAAGGGGTAGTTGGGTAGACTGGGGTAGTTGGGTAGACAGGGGGGGGATGGGTACACAGGGGGTAGTTTGTAAGACAGGGGGTAGTTGGGTAGACAGAAGGTAGTTGAGTAAACAGGGGGTAGTTGGGTAGACAGGGTGTAGTTGGGTAAACAGGGGGTAGTTTGGTAGACGGTGGGAAGTTGCGTAGACAATGGGTAATTGTCAAGTAGATTTTATCCCCATCCGTAAGAAAACAAAAATCCCTGTTATTTGACAAATTATATCAAAATTTAGGACTAGTGTCTCGGAAATAAAAGAAAGCAAAAAGTTGGATACATAGTTCCAACTTCAATTTCAGGTTTCAATTGGTCCTTTTATGATTCCAACAAATCTAATTCTTTCTTAGCTGTTTAATCATCCAAAATAATAGAGTTGTAAAGCATAGAGTGTATATACATTGTTTTAACTTTGTATAGATTGAAATGCAATTTTTACTACTAAAGCCGCAATTGATAATGCAGTATTTGTTTAGGAGAATTATATATTTATAGATTCTTCACTTAGAGAAAACTCTGTAATGAATATCATGTAACCCATTATCTGTAAACCTGAACTACGCTGTACATTATCTACGTTTGTAAATAGCTACATAAAACCTATATGCATGATTTATCTTAACTGCGTTGTAAATAACTATGTAACATGATTAACTTAATTACGTTTATATATGACATTGTAAAACTTGTAACTACGTTGATTAACTTAATTTGTAACATAGAACCCAAAATATTATTCAGTTGGAATTAGACTAGGATTTATTGGAGTAGGGCATATACCACAAAAGTTGTAGCAGCGGCGAGAATAAGGAACCCTAGTTAAATGCCACTGACTCCAAGGATAAAAGAAAAGTAATTACCTGGTTTCACTAGTAATAGGAGAAACTGCGTCAGAAGAAACAGTGACAGTGCAGCAACAAGTTAGGAGTGCTACCAGAGTTTACAGAGTACCAGAATGTAAAGAATAGGATATCAGAAGACCAGACATGAAGGAAACCGGAAGGGAGGGTGGAAACCTTCAACACATGGAATTGGAAGTCCTGAAGCAGAGAGTAGAACAAATGGAGTTGCAAGGTCAAAAAAAAAGATAAAGAGTTGAAAACATTGAAAAAGATTGAAAGACTGAAAGCAATGTTGGAGCAGAATAAGATGGATGAATCATGACAAGGCATGGAAGATCTACAGGGGATTGTGGGATTGGGAAAGCAACCGAGGATTCATACGATGAGATGTGTGACGTTGAAGCTATGATCGAAGAAAAAATACATGATGTCATTGAGAGTCCTCCCAAATATAATGGAAATCCAGAGATATTGTTTTACTGGTGCAAGAATTTGGAACCTCGTCTACTTAACAGTAAATGGGAAACAATCCAAAATAAAGATGTAAAAAGGATGCTGCTTTCATGCATCACCGGAACAGCTAGAAGAGAGGTAGTGCCGTTATATCAAACAGGAGTAGCATTTGAGAGATATGAAACAGGAGTGTTTTTGCAGAAATGTTGAAAAGATTCTCACAAGAAAAATATGATGAAGAAGATATCAGATAATATTAGATTTCCAAGAAAAACTTATGGTTACAACCCATTCATTTGTTGTAGAAGGAGATGGAATAAACAAAATTCCGAATAGGTCAAATGAAGTAAATCTACAGAGTAAAGGAAAAAATGTAAGAGGATGTTGAAAGTAAGGGATAGTCACCCCTACTGTTCAATCACTCTCTTCCCCCCCCCCCCCATTTTGTAATGAATATTGTGTAACCCTATATCTGTATACCTGCACTACGTTGTACATTATTAATTGTCTACCTATATAAATAGCTATGGAAAACCTATATCATGATTTATCTTAACTGCACTGTTAATAACTACGTATAATGATTAGCTTAATTATGTTTGTATATACTTTTAATTACGTTGATTAACTTAACTTGTAACATAGAACCCAAAATACATTCAGTTGGAATTAGACTCCCTTTTGATTATGGTGTGAGAGTACTTAATTCTTGGTTTGCAAACCAGAAGCGTCCTGAATCACTTTCTTGAAGGATATAGATTGGGAATTGATACAGATAAAGTTGTGTCCGAATTGACATTAATAGTAAAGTATTGTTGAACTGACTAGTTCTTATGCCTCGCCGATCATAGCAAGAGGGATTGAGTATTGATACAGATAAAGTAGTGTCCGGATTGACATTAATAGTAAAGTGTTCTTGAACTGACTAGTTGTTATGCCTCGCTGATCATAGCAAAGGGATTGAGTATTGATACAGATAAAGTAGTTTCCGGATTGAGATTGATGAACTGGCTACTTCTTATGCCTCGTCGATCATAGCAAGAGGGATTGAGTGTTGATACAGATTAAGTAGTGTCCAGATTGACATTGACATTAAAGTGTTATTGTGTTATTGGATTGATTAGTTCTTATGCCTTGTAGACCAACAAGAGGGATTGAGTTGTACCTGGATTGATACGTGTCTAAAAGGATTTATTGGAGTAGGGCATTTACTACAACCCTTTTAAGTTGAGAAAACTCCAAACGGATATAGAAAGAACCGTAGAATAATTTAGTTGTGCAGTGGGTAGCTGTAAACTCTAATCTTTTAAACTCTGAATTGTTGTTTATCGTTTTTGGTTCGGTTTTTACATATATTTTCTCTCAGAGTCAAAATTTGGAACAGTGTTGGAAGAAAAGTAAATCTTTTTGAAAATCTAAACATTGGATTTTCTTACCCTGCGCCAAATTTTGATTGTGACAGAAAATATCAGCCAAAAAAACGTAAACACGAACCTGTTTTTTTTCATTTTTTGTATTTATTATGTTAAAAATATCTCAAATATGAATGTTAGCGTAAAGTTTTGAAATGTTGGAAGTTTTTAAAAACGAAGCAAACCGATGAGAAACCCATGAGAAACAAAATAATTACTCCGCCTTAGTATTGAAATAATTAATTATCAAGNCAGGATACACTAGGTTCTATACAGGATACACTAGTTCTATACAGGATAAACTAAGTTCTATACAGGATACACTGTTTCTATACAAGATACACTAAGTTCTTTACAGGATACACTAAGTTTTATACAGGGATCAAACAACAAAGTTAATAATTGGTTATCATTCCGTTGCATGAGTTAAATACTGACAGGTTCAAGAAAGCTTTATGGGGACATTTCATAAAAGGAAAGATGGGACATTTCATGCAAATTTTTAATAACTAATCTATGTATAAAATTTCCGCTCTTTAAAATTTTACAATCAATGAAATGTCTTGTCAATAAAATTTTTAACTATGAAATTTTCCATCAATTAAATTTACAATCTATGAAATTTCCCATCTATGAAGTTACCCATCTTTGAAATTTCCAATCTTTGAAATTTCTGATCAATGCAATGATGGGATTGATGGGTTGAGTTGTTTAAACCTTGTATCCCGGTGTAGGTTATAGTAGTGTCTGCTCCTGGTGTAGGTTAGAGTAGTTCTGCTCCTGATCTTTGATCTCCAGCTCCTCAATCCACTTCAAGTTCAAACCATTGTCTTAATACTTCTCAGGCATATTGTTCCGCCCTGGTTGGGAGGAGTGAGGGTGGGTGCAGTGGGGGTAAGGAGGAAGGGGGTGGGAAGAAGGTTGTGCTTAAAATAAGTATGATTTAGGTTTCCGTCACCCCCTAAAGGGAGTGTTAGTTAAGTTTGAATTAGGAGGAAACAAAACTGATCAAAGGTTTAACGATATTATAGAAAAGTTATGGATTAGAAAACTAAAATTTGTGGCAAAAGTTTTCAGTTACTTTGTTGTTTGAGGATTTGTGTGTACCCTCTCTTCAAAAGTTCTAAGCACTCCCTTTAAACCTGTTATTTATTGTTATTGTTTTTGGCGCTATCCTAATTCTGCCAAACTCCGGCACTTATCTAAATTTCCTGTGATAAGGAATAATTAAATCAGTTAATTGAGATAATTAATAATAATTTATAATTTCCTATCTTTTGGTTTCTTATTCAGCTAATCATTCGAGGCCTGATAGGTTAATTATTACAAGATTATAGGTTTAATTATTATCAACCTCTGCATTGAATATAAAATAATAAGATTAAAATGGAGCTAGGACAGATCTAAAACTATGAAAAAATTGGAGCTAAGATGGATCTAGAGCTGGCAACAGATTGAGAGCCAGGATAGATCTAAAATTGAGAATAGGTTGGATCTAGGATGGATCTAGAGCTAGGAACAGGTTGGAGCTAGATGGTTCTAGAACTGGAAACAGGTTGAATCTAGGATGGTTCTAGAACTGGGAATAGGTTGAATCTAGGATGGATCTAGAGCTAGGAACAGGATGGAGCTAGGGTGGATCTAGAGCTAGGAACAGGTTAATTGGAGGTAGGTCGGATCTAGAGCTGGGAACAAGTTGGATCTAGGATGGATCTAGAGCTAGGAACAGGTTGGATCTAGGATGGATCTAGAGCTGGGGCCATGTTGGATATAGGATGGATCTAGAGCTAGGATGGATCTAAATCTAGGAAATGGATGGATCTAGGATGGATCTAGAGCTAGGAACAGGTTGGATCTAGGATGGATCTAGAGATAGAAACAGCATAGAGCTTGGATGGATCTTGAGCTAGGAACAGCATGGAGCTTGGATGGATCTAGAACTGAGAACAGGATGGAGCTAGGATGCATCTAGAAATAGGAACAGTTTGGATCTAGGAATGATCTAGAACTAGGAACAGTATGGAGCTAGGATGGATCTAGAACTGGGAACAGGATGGAGCTAGGATGGATCAAGAACTGGGAACAGGATGGAGCTAGGATGGATCTAGAAATAGGAACAGGTTGGATCTAGGAATGATCTAGAGCTAGGAACAGGATGGAGCTAGGATGGATCTAGAGCTGGGAACAGGTTAAAGCTAGGACGGATGCAGATCTGGGAACGGGTTGGACAGGATATTTATGGTTCAATTTGTTTGTATAAGATACGTTTAATCCCACAGATAGATCGTCTAGTGCAATATATGTTATTCCATTCATTCAGATCATGTACAGTTCACTATACAGGATACTGTAGGCTTTATTATGAAAACTCTAGGTTCTATACAGGATTCTCTAGGTTCTACACATGGTACACTAGGTTCTATACAGGATACACTTGGTTCTATACAGGATACACTAGGTTCTATACAGGATACACTAGGTTCTATACAGGATACACTAGGTTCTATACAAGATACACTAGGTCCAATACAGGATACACTAGGTCCTAAACAGAATACACTAGGTTCTATACAGGATACACTAGGTTCTATACAGGATACACTAGGTTATATACAGGATACTCTAGGTTCTATACAGGATACAGGATACACTAGGTTCTATACAGGATACACTAGATTCTTCACATGGTACACTAGGTTCAATACAGGATACACTAGGTTTTATACAGGATACACTAGGTTTTATACAGGATGCACTAGGTTATATACAGAATGCATAGGCTCTATACAGGATACTCTAGCTTCTATACAGGATACACTAGGTTCTATACAGGATACACTAGGTTCTATATAGAATACAGTAGGTTCTATACAGGATACACTAGGTTCTATACAGGCTACTCTAGGTTCTATACAGGATACACTAGGTTATATACAGGATACTCTAGGTCTTATACAGGATACACTAGGTTCTATACAGGATACACTAGGTTCTATACAGGAAAGTCTAGGTTCTATATAGGATACGCTAGGTTCTATACAGGATACACTAGGTTCTATACAGGGTACACTAGGTTCTTTATAGGATACACTAGGTTCTGTACAGGATACTATAGGTTCTAAACATGGTACACTAGTTCTATACAGGATACACTAAGTTCTATACAGGATACACTAGGTTCTATACAGGATACACTAGTTCTATACAGGATAAACTAAGTTCTATACAGGATACACTGTTTCTATACAAGATACACTAAGTTCTTTACAGGATACACTAAGTTTTATACAGGATACACTAGGTTCTATACAGGATACACTAAGTTCTATACAGGATACACTAGGTTCTTTATAGGATACACTAGGTTCTTTATAGGATACACTAGGTTCTATACAGGATACGCTAGGTTCTATATAGGATACACTAGGTTCTATACAGGATACACTAGGTTCTGTATAGGATACACTAGGTTCTATACAGGATACTCTAGGTTCTACAGGATAAGATCTCGTCTATCTTTAACCCCTTTAAGGATATTTTATGGTCATAAAGTTTAATGACAAAAAAACTGGTTTTGCAAATTTTATACAGTTTTTGCTCGTTTTTTTGCGTAGCAAAGGGATCATAAAATGGGGAAAATTAACAAATTTAGTTGACTATTACTACGTGACCAGGGTTCAGACTAAATATCAGAGTTTGCAACGTTTTCTGGATTTAACTTTATTGTTTATTCAAAAATTGCATTTGTTTATTATTAAAAATAAAGCATAACCTTTCCTTGATATATTTCTTGGTTCTAGTGTATCCTAGATTTATATTTAGGTTCTATCCTATCCTAGTTGTATATCTAGGTTCTATCCTATGCTAGATGTATATCTAGGTTCTATCCTATCCTAGATGTATATCTAGGTTCTATCCTATCCTTGATTTATATTTAGGTTCTATCCTATCCTTGATTTATATTTAGGTTCTATCCTATCCTTGATTTATATTTAGGTTCTATCCTATCCTGGATGTATATTTAGGTTCTCTCCTATCCTGGTTGTATATTTAGGTTCTATCCTATACTAGATGTATTTCTAGGTTCTATCCTATACTAGATGTGTATCTATCCCATACTAGATGTATATCTAGGTTCTATCCTATACTAGATGTATATCTAGGTTCTATTCTATCCTAGATGTATATCTAGGTTCTATTCTATCCTAGATGTTTATCTAGGTTCTATCCTATCCTAGATGTATATCTAGGTTCTATCCTATACTAGATGTATATCTAGGTTTTATCCTATCCTAGATGTATATCTAGGTTCTATCCTATACTTCGATGTATATCTAGGTTCTATTCTATCCTAGATGTTTATCTAGACTCTATCCTATCCTAGATGTATATCTAGGTTCTTTCCTATCCTATATGTATATCTAGGTTCTATCCAATACTAGATGTATATCTAGATTCTATCCTATCCTAGATGTATATCTAGGTTATATTCTATACTAGATGTATATCTAGGTTCTATCCTATACTAAATGTATATCTAGGTTCTATCCTATACTAGATGTATATCTAGGTGCTATCCTATCCTAGATGTATATCTAGGTTCCCGGGTTGGCTGTATCCCCATCCATCAAAAGCCTAATAACTATAATTACATTAGAACCCAACAGTCCAGGATTAAACATCAATGCTAAACCTAACCTCACCTTCTTTGGGAAGAAAAATCTTAAGGAATAAAGGGAGAGTCCGCGATTTTCAACAGGAGTGACCATTGATAAATTATCTGCTTTCTGCAACTAGATCTGGATTCAAATTGTACGCTGTTAAGCCTTTTCAGATAGATTTTCGGGTCGTTCTTAAACCCACTTCGGAAAAATCGCGGACCTTCAATATTTGAAAAGATCTGATCTATCCTAAAATATCTTGAACCAATCATGGATTGCACTGCAATCTTTTCTGATGAGATGATGAAACAAAACCTCAACTCCACCCCCCCTCCTTGGGCCTGGGTAAAATATTCATGCCGGATCATAATACAAATACATGCCAAGGTATAAAATGTATGTCGGGTTATAATATGCATGCCGGTGCATAATTATCATGCCGGTGTATGATATGCTTGCTTGAGTATAAAATGTATGCCTGGGTAAAATATGCATGCTGGTGTATAACATGCATGCTTGGGTATAAAATGTATGTCTGGGTACAAATATAATATGCATGCCGGTGTATAATATGCATGCTTGGGTATAAAATGTATGCCTGGGTATAAATATAATATGCATGCTGCCGCTGGTGTATAACATGCATGCTTGGGTATAAAATGTATACCTGGGAATAAATATAATATGCATGCCGGTGTATAACATGCATGCTTGGGTATAAAATGTATGCCTGGATATAATATGCATGCCGGCGTATGATATGCTTGCCAGCACCCTGTCAATGTTATACTAAACATATACTTAAATACTTCACATTATAAATTCTTCTTACAAACACATTTTTGACCAAGGGGCCACTTAGCGAATTTTTAAAGTTTAATTACCTAAAACTCACTTACAAATGTACATAGTCTATTCTCAATTTAAGTAAGTGTAAACGGAAAAGATTACGCGTGTTAAAGGAGGGTGGGGGGGGTTAGTTGATGGGTAAAAATGGAGGGGAGGTAGCCCGTTGAGATTTTACTGCCTACTTGTCTATGTTTTGAGTTGTATTTGCGAAAAATTATAGGATTTTGCACGCTTAGTTTTCTGCAAGTTAAAAGAAACGATAAGTAAAGATTAGATAACGTCTGCAAAAAATTCCTGGAGATATACACTGTAAAGGTAAAAACAATAAAAGAGAAACGAGTGTCGTCTTTGCTTTTCTTTTGATCAGAAAAACCGCTAAGGATTTTGTATTTGTTGCTATTATGAGTTTTAAATGATCTACAACGACTGATCTTGATATCCACAATGGAAACCTTTGATTTTAAACTACTTAATCACTATAAGACCAACAATTTTGACATTGAAGGTCGTCTTCGTCCAAGTTAAAAAAATATATTTGAATTTCCCCGGGTAACACTAATACTATAGTATATATTTACATTGTTTGTTGGATTTTATGACTGACTGAGAAAAGGACAAAAGAACATAACTCAATTATGTTTGAAAATCCAGCTTTCTACAAGTCATTGGCAAATCAACGCTACATGCGATTAACAAAAATCATATCATTAACCAAACCAAATAGTTAAGCCAAAGGAAAAATAGGAAGCAAGATCAGCCCGCGTTACCCATGGTCAAGTTTTTAAGACAATGGCGCAACACAAAACGTTGGAGTGTATGACTTTTAACTGATCTTGAGCAGAACAAAATAATAGAAAGACTTTGATAACAAACTGGAAATAGATTTATTGATATTTCGTTTTTATTTGTATGCGTCAGCTTGTACCCACAACCCTTATCCAAAAATAAATTATTAAAGTTAAAAACATTGTTTGTTGTATTGTTTGAATCCTACAGACCTTTAGGAACTTATATCCACGAATGTCAGGTTTCATGTCAATCAGGATAAAAACACCACTTCATTTTTTATTTAAAAAATAATCAGGAAAATCCGCAAATTTACCAGTGCTAGAATTATTAATTTTAATAAAGAAAGAGGGATGCGAAGCGCCAAATAAAGCCTTGATAAATGAAGGGGGGGGGGGTAGACTGGTGTCGAGAGAAGGGGGAGGCAGGCCTAATCACCGTTAATAGAGCTCTATACATTCCAAACCTCGTTTTAGCAATTATATAATAAACCTGAAGCTGTAATTAAACCATTAAAATATATTATTACTATTAGTTACTTAAAAGTAATACTCTAATTATGCATGGAAGGTTCTCCTAGCTGATACAGTCTCAAGAGTCACGCTGGTTTAAGTTCAGTAGGTACTGTTATTGTTAAAGAATGCCATTAATGGTTCACAACGATACTTAATACTTCAATGTTCGAGAAATGTTTTTTTATGGGTTTATCAGAAAAAACTCGTGGATTTCTACAGAAAAATTACTTTCATCACTTTAAAGACCAAAAAGGTTTGGAAGAGCAGCTTGAGAATCTGGTGTTTTACCCAAAACTTGCAGATATAACTTGAAACCCTCATAAACCCTCCTCCGGACCTATATAGTTAACCTATAGTTAGCAAAGAAGCTTAACACTCGTTTTAACTTCTAAATCCGTGCAACCTAATAGTGAAACCTTTTTGAATATTTTTAGCGCAGTATTCATAAACTGAAATATTAAAGTCTTATCAGCCTTTAGAGCTGGGAACTCTTGTATTGTCGATCTGTTGTTAATATCAAGATTAATTTAATCTTTTTTCGATATCTCGCATGGTAATTATACAGAGTCATGGGTTGGAGGGAGCATTGATCGAGAAGGAATAACTTAAATAAAGAGATTAAGCATTGATTCTTAAATTAAAAGTGCCTCCAGTGAATATCTAGATCAAGTAATTGGAATCATGATTATCCAACACAAAAGTTATCTGATCATTATGAACAATATGTTTAATCCTCAATAAACTATCTATCTATCTGGATAGATTGTGAAATGTTTGATGAATTCTCTCTCCTCCCAAATACAAGAAGTGCTAATTGAGTTTAATGAAGACCGATCAAACAAGGTTTGGATAAAACAGTGTGAGAAAGAGAACCCAACATTACTCTAACCATGATACATTACTACAACCCTGATACATTAATCTAACCCTGATACATTACTCTAACCCTGATATATTACTCCAACCCTGATACACTACTCCAACCCTGACACATTCCTCTAACCCTGATACATCACTTTAACCATGATACATTACTCTAACCCTAATATATTACTCCAACCCTGATACATTACTCTAACTCTGATACATTACTCTAACCCTGATACATTACTCTAACCCTGATACATTACTCTAACCCTGATACATTACTCCAACCCTGATATATTACTCTAACCTTGATATATTACTCCAACCCTGATATATTACTCCAACCCTGAGATATTATTCTAACCCTGATACTTTACTCTAACCCTGATATATTACTCCAACACGGAGATATTACTCTCACCCTGATACATTACTCCAACCCTGCAGATATATTATACTCTAACCCTGATAAGTTATTTTAACCCTGAGATATTACTCCAACCCTAAGATATTACTCTTACCCTGATACATTACTCTTACCCTGATGCATTAGTGCAACCCTTGTATTCTCACCCTCCCCGTCCCTCCCAAATCCCTCCTATTCCCTCCTCGTACCTTTCATCCCCCTTCTGGTCCAGCCTTTCCCTCTGTTCCCTCTCATCCATCTTCTGGTCCAGCCTTTCCCTCTGGTCCCTCTCATCCCCCTTCTGGTCCAGTCTTTCCCTCTGGTACCTCTCATCCCCCTTCTGGTCCAGTCTTTCCCTCTGGTACCTCTCATCCCCCTTCTGGTCCAGTCTTTCCCTCTGGTCCCTCTCTCCCCTCCTGGCCCCCGACCCCCCTGGTCCCTCTCTCCCCTCCTGGTCCCCGACCCCCCTGGTCCCCACCCTTACTTGCACCTATTACTAATGACACATCCTCCACCCTAGCTAACCGAACAGCCATTAAAGGATTTGAAAAGATGTGGTTTTTTGTGATTTTGCCACAAACTTGAGAAACGCCCCTGAATTTAATTTTATACAGATAATATATTGTATGCAGTTTCAAGAATGCAGATGGAGTGACATGTTCGCAAATTCGGTCACTTTTGCAGCAAAATTTGTCTTTTAATCGTAAAATTTTACCTATAACACACAAAAAATTTTAAGTTTTCTTTAAAAAAATTAGCTTTGATTGCGTAGCGAATTTTGAATCGATTGGACATTCAAATTGTAGGGAAGTCTTGAACCATAAGCACATTTTAAACAAATAACACGTTTTAAGTTTAGTTAGCAATGATACTGAACACTAATATTCCAGTCCCTATATCTCAGCAAACTCCTAGTTTAAACACATGATATTTCGAACTTAGATTATTTAATCTAACAGAATTCATAGTTTCAAATATCTAAGTTCAACAACATAGGGTTTCAAAGATAGGGATATAGAAAATCAGAGTTTGTGGCAATGACTCAATTCCTTTGCAAATGGTTATTTCTATCTAGGATGAATATGAAGTGTGAATATTTTTTAAATTGGATGAAATGAGATACAATATTGAGAAACTTCCAAGGGCGCTTACCGCCCCCTTTCATTGTAATCATTTTATCATTTTCATCTTTTTTGGTTTCCTTTGCCCACTTTTTCTACACTAAGTATGTTTTTTATAAATCAACAAAACTAAAAAATTTTCTCAGATTTTCTTGTTTTTAATTGTTAATTTTCATTTCTGACCGGCCCTGAACACTTTTATGAGAGAATTGAGAAAAGAAGGTGTCTTAAGGATAAAAGTTTTTTTATAGATGGCCAGTGTTTTGAGAAAAAAACAAATGTAGATTCGCTTATTTGAATGAGTCGAGCGGCGGAGAGATACCACCTTATTATCTTAGTAATTAAATCTGCATTTTTCCATATGAAAATTCAATTGTTTTAATGGTTTCAGCATTAAAATAATGTTGTGATGGTTTGAGTTAGTTAAGTTTACGAAGCTAGCCAGTAATTAGTCCAGGAATGCACCTAAATATCTGGGTATAATTATGGGTGATTATGCTTCTGAAAAAGTGGCTGGATCAGAAGTTTCAGAACACAATATTATATTATGGTTCTGGGAGGTCTCTTCTCATGCTTTAATAGATATTTTTAATAATTCTGCCAAATATTTTGTTAAAAGCACTAATATTCTCAAAGGGACTGTATATGAGTAATTTTTTGTGACACTCTATGCAAAGATGTCAATGCCAAATTGAGAACGGTATTTTTAATAGCTATGTCTGATGAAATATAAATATATAACATAAATGTTTACAATTTTGAAAACTGATAATTATTAATTATGGTTTCTCTACAAAAGTGACTTGCGCATTTCTATTAAGGGAAAATATGTGGAAATGATCGGAATTAATTTTTTTGAAAAAGAAAAACGATAATTCTCCCACATTATTGATTATATAAAGGCTTCAAGGGTACGGTTGTTAATCGGACATTGCCATCTTTGCATGGATTACGCTTACAGTCCATTTAATAAAGAATCCTATGTAATCTTTGAAAATGTCTATATAAATACAATGTCAGACTTATTTCTCAAGCGTCTCAGATCTTTCCAACTTAAAACTAGTCTCTTTTAAACTTTAAAAATCGTTTTATTTAAAGTTTAAAAAAGAGTAGCATATTCGATACACAATGGCAACTTTTAAACCGCTCTATCTAAATAAACATAGGAAAGATTTCGATGTTTTTCTATCTAAAACATGGTTATTTCTGCTAATATCCTTTCTATAGTCCCGTATTGAAAAGACAAAAAGGGAAATTTCATTCATCCTTGATCAGAGATAAGATTAAAGGGCACCACTGTAAATACAAATTTGCAAATCAAGAGTCAATTGAAATAACGTGTTCATTGTCCCTTTCATGTCTCATCCTGTCTCTTTGTGTTAGGCTTTAGGCTCGAGGGGCATTTGCCTGAATTTGAAATTTAAAGCTTATCAGAGTGATTTAATTTAGTTTCGGTTAAAAACATTAAATGGCGGAGTGCCGATGGCAATCTAGGGATTCCTTCAACACCTCGCCCCGATCTTCGCCGCAGGGTCAGAACTAGATACAGGCTGGGATAGCTAGGTTAGAGCACTTTAACTTGATAAACATATTTTACGGAGGCATTAGTAACATATGTAAAGTTTAATTGAATTCAGAAAAAAGTTCAAATGAAATAATGAAATAATTGAGGAATTTTTGAGATGGGATGGATAAATGGATGAATGAATGATGCTATTTATTGCCCAGAGAAGGAATTTACCTTACCAGAAATAATTGCAAAGTTTTATTGCTCTGCTAAACAGTTTTATCAGACTAAAATCTGCTCTGAGGAAAACTAAACTGGTTCGGGTTCAATTCTCCCTGTATATTAGGGAACCCGGAGATAGGACTAGTTCCATTCTCCCTGTATTTGAGGGTACCCGGAGATAGGGGAAGAATATTGCAACCTGGGATTATAGGTTTGTTCCACATTCCAGGTTTAATAGTTCCTCCACCTGTGCCTTATATATACATCATATACAGGGGCGTATACAAAGGGGGGTTTGGAGGCTAAGCCCCTCTCATTTCTCCAGATCAGTGGATCAATGAAGGAGGGTGGGGGGTGAAGTCGACCCCATTGAAAATGAGCCGCCTGAACAAAACCATCACAGATAAATGCTAATTACAAAATTAAAATCAAGAGCTCCTTTGTCAGGGACTTCTATGGTTTCATAAGGGTCCAATATTCCAACGGTTACAAGGGTTTCAGATCTTAGCGGTTTTCAAAGGTTCCTAGGGGTTTAAAAATGTTCATGGGGATGAACTTGATCCTGTGGATCATTAGTTCTCTAATTCTAAGGTCCAAGATGATCCAATATTATTTTGCATTGGTTTCATAGACTCATGTTCCCTGGTGTGGATATAGAATATCCTGTCAAGCAAACTGATGAACTCTACGGAATTTTGATTAATTTTTTGTGATTAAAATTTCGTAATACAGAGATAAGAATTATTCAATAGTGGGGTGAAGAGAATTAAAGCTGTCAATCATTCATCAAACCTTCTTCCCTGCACTTTATATTCAGCCAACCCGTAGCTTCTATACTATTCTGGATATTTCATCCAACCCGTAGCCTACTTCTATACTATCCTGGATATATTTATCCAACCCATAGCTTCAATACTGTCCTGGATATATTCATCCAACCCGTAGCTTCTTTATTATCCTGAATATATTCATCCAACCCGTAGCTTTTATACTATCCTTGATATATTCATCGAACGCGTAGCTTCTAGTCTATCTTGGATATATTCATTCAACCCGTAGCTTCTATACTATCTTGGATATTTCATCCAACCCGTAGCTTCTATACTTTCCTGGATATATTCATCCAACCCGTAGCTTCTATACTATCCTTGATATATTCATCCAACCCGTAGCTTCTATACTATTCTGGATTTATTCATCGAACCCGTAGCTTCTATACTATCCTGGATATATTCATCAAACCTGTAGCTTCTATACTATTCTGAATATATTTATCCAACCCGTAGCTTCTAGTCTATCTTGTATATATTCATTCAACCCGTAGCTTCTATACTATCCTGGATATATTTATCCAACCCGTAGCTTCTATACTATCCTGGATATATTCATCGAACGCGTAGCTTCTCTACTATTCTGGATATATTCATCGAACCCGTAGCTTCTCTACTATCCTGGATATATTCATCCAACCCGTAGCTTCTCTACTATCCTGGATATATTCATCGAACCCGTAGCCTACTTCTATACTATCCTGGATATATTCATTCAACACATAGCTTCTAGTCTATCTTGGATATATTCATCCAACCCGTAGCTTCTATACTATCCTGGATATATTCATCCAACCCGTAGCTTCTATACTATCCTTATTGTGTGATTAAAAGCAATAAGTAAATCAAACAAAGCTTCAAAATATGGACTGGACTGACACACATATATATTAACATTTACAAACACAAACAAATATAACTCTTCTAAACAGAACTAAACACAAACAAATAAACCTCTTCTAAACAGACCTAAACACAAACAAACATAACTCTTCTAAACAGACTTAACCACAAAAAAATATTACTCTTCTAAAACACAAACAAATATAACTCTTCTAAACAGAACTAAACACATACAGATATAACTCTTCTAAACAGAACTAAACACAAACAAATAAAACTTTTCTAATCAGAATGAAACACAAACAAATATAACTCTTCTAAACAGAACTAAACACATATACAAATATAAATCTTCTAAACAGACTTAAACACAAACTTATATTACTCTTCTAAACGGACTTAAAAACGAACAAATAAAACTCTTCTAAACAGACTTAAACACAAAAATAATATAACTCTTCTAGACAGAATTAAACACAAACAAATATGACTCTTCCAACCAGACTTAAACACAAACAAATATAACTTTTCTGAACAGAACTAAACACATACAAATATAACTCTTCTAAGCAGACCTAAACACAAACAAATAAAACTCTTCTAAACAGACTTAAACACAAACAAATATAACTCTTCTTAACCGACTTAAAATCAAACAAATAAAACTCTTCTAAACAGAACTAAACACAAACAAAGAAAACTCTTCTAAACAGACCTAAACACAAACAAACATAACTCTTCTAAACAGAACTAAACAAAAACAAATAAAACTCTTCTAAACAGAACTAAACACAAACAAATATGACTCTTCTAAACAGAACTAAACACAAACAAATATAACTCTTCTTAACAGAACTAAACACACATATATAACTCTTATATTAAATATCTATATATCTACTGTTTCTGGCCCGTAACTGAAAGTTTTTGCAGGGGGGGGGAGAGGCAAAGTCCTCTAAGTTTTTAACAAAGTCAAAAGCACGCGCCCGTGTTCCTCCCTCCCCGTTATGGCCCTGTACTGTATAACTCTTTCTTTCATTTAAAATGATGTTGTTGCAAAATACAAGCATCCATCCATCTACCTACAAAGCATAAATTATTTTTGCAAATATCTAGTAGTAAGTGTAAGCTTGGAGAATTCTTGGGTAGCGTTTAAGATTATGATCTTTTTACAAAACAGCTGAATATAGGGTAGACGAGGCTTCACTTAGCTACGCTTATGGAATTTTAATTTGCTAATTTATTTTTAGGTTTCAAACCAATTTGCAAACTTTGAATTTAGAATATTAAAAAAATATTGAAATGGAGTTTTTATTACTATTCCTTTTTCACAGTTAGATAGCCGGGTAAGGGAAACTTAAACATACACAAAATTGGGTGAGGGGGGTGAATAGCTAGGAATGGGGCGGAGGGCATAGGCGGTTTCAGGGGGGGGGCAGTCCATTTCCCCTCCCCCTGAGTGAAATTAGGGGGGGGGGGGTTTACAAAGTGATTTATCATTTAAACTATAATTTTTATTCATTCTATATAAATGATAAACAATGTAAAAATAAATTTTAAGTAAGATATCAGTTATCATGTTCCTACATATTATATATATCCATAAAATACATTCGTAATAACCCCAGTTTTCTGCTACACCGTACGCGGCATATCAGAAATATGCGCATTAGTCAAAACTTATTAAATTCCAGTGACCCTCCAATTCCATGCATAGATAGCAATGCCCGATTCACAACGTTACTCTTTACATCTTTTTCTAATCAAATATGAATTAGATATCAATGTTTTTAATTTTGAAAACTGATCGTTTTTAATTGGGGCTTCTTTACAAAAGTGACTTGCGAATGGAACACCAATAGGAATTATCACAATTAAACACTTCATCTCAAGATTCTAGGTTTTATTGTGTATTTTTAGCTAAACCTTTTTGACTTTCTAGGGCCGGGGGGTGGGGGCTTATCCCAAATAGCCCCCCCCCCCCTCCTTCATGTATGTATTGTATATGCTCCTTACTTTAACGTACTAGTTAGAGGGTGGGGTAATTTTTTTTGAATGAAGAACGGGGGTTGAGAACATAGGAATTGGGTCAGGAATAGAGGGGTCACTATAGCTAGGAATTGGGGGAAGTGGGGGGGGTTGATTGCGGTTACTGACCATATACCAGAAATAACTTTATATTCTCTGCACCATCTCTTATAAATAAAATGTTTTATGAGCTTAGTATGTTCGCGCAAACCTAAAGCAAACCCCTGGACCCGGAGAATATCCATCCCTGCCCTGACCTTGAAGTGGAATTTATGGGTTCGAATCTTGGACAATAATTACCCCTAAATTACGGAACGAAGGGGATAGTTGCAGAAAATACAAGAGTAAAAAATCTATATCTGTATATTACTCATACAAAATAAAAATAAAAATTCTCATTGCATTCATTGTGAACTTGTATCGACTGTATAGTTTTTGATTTTTTATATTTTTTATATATTCCGATTAGGTGGAAATATAAACAAGCTTCTCTCCTTACATTTATTCAACTTCTGCTATCTATTCATCTATTCATCTATTCATCAATTCATCTATTCATCCTTTCATCTATTTTTCCTATATAAATCTATTCATCTATTCATCCCCTATCAATCAATTCATCTATTGATAATCCTCTATCAATCTATTCATCTATTCATCCTTTATCAATCAATTCATGCATCACCTATTCATCTATGCATCCTCTATCAATCTATTCATCTATTCATCCTCTTTCATCCTATTCATCTATTTATCCTCTTTACAATCTATTCATCTTTTCATCTCACTCAGTTCATCATCTACCTATATATTCATCTATTTATTCTCTATTAATATATATTCATCAATTCATCTAATATTCATTTTTTTACTATTCTCTATTCATATTTTCACTAATCCTATACTAGATAGAAAGATTTATAGATAGATATCTATATATAAATTTGGCTTGTCTGTCTGTCTGTTTGTTTGTTTGTCTGTCTGTCTGTTTGTATCCAATAAACGTCAAAACGGCTGAACCGATTATAGATAGATAGATAGATAGATAGATAGATAGATATATAGATAGATATAAGGATAGATATATAGATAGGTAGATGGATACTCCAAATAAGGAATCTATAATTAGTTAGGTCGGATAACCGTCTAATTACACTGATTAATAAAATAGGTAAAAACTGCAAATAATTGCACTCCACACAACTTCAAGATTAATTCACTTCTCAATCAAGAGAGGGTAGGGCGATCTGTCCAGACAAGAAATAAAAACCATTTTCATAGATAATTGAAAGCGTGGGTGCAGATGGTTCAAAAAGAGCTATAACATTTTTTTACAGGAAAATTAAAAACGCTAAATCGATCAACAGACATAGGTTTTTCACAGAGAGCTAACGTTTACATAGCAAATACAATTTATTTTGGAAAAAAATTGCATGAAATATAATTAAAGAAAATCTAAAGAGACTGTAAAGAAAAATCAAAGGGCGTATCAATTTAGCTCTTGATCGCGACCCATGAAAGTTATATCTGATGTTCCTGTCTCAAGAAATTGATATAAAACTGTCTCAAATTTCTGCAAAAATTCATATATACACAATTTTGTATAGAAATAGTAGGTTTAAACAGAGCTGAAAACTTTAGAATGGGATATCCTTAATCCCGATCGGTTAATTAATCTGGAGATTTATAACAAGAGGAAAACAAGCATTATTTAATCTGGAGATTAAGAAAAAGAGTGGATTAAGCATTAATCCCGAAAACCACCATTCAAAAGTTTCCAGCTCAGACCATATCCAGCAAATATGCAATTAATCTGAAAACGAAGATATCCTAGAGAAACCTATGTGTAACTTAGGTTTTCTCCAATTATTATTTTAAAATTTTTATTTTTATTTTTAATGGAAATAATTGATAATATTATTTATAAGTCCGTATTACGTCACAGGAACTCCCACCAATGAAAGTAAAGTATACTGGTCACGTGACGGTGATACAGACAGAGACACATGTGACATGACCATACTCCACTACCATTGGTGTGTCACAAACTAACAAAATAATACGTAATGTAATTTTCTAAACTTTAAGTCCAACAAAATTAAAAATCTAATTTAAAACATTACCACCGTATGGTAAATGACATTTAAGCGGGGGTTTTAAAACGGTTAAATAATTAAAGTTAAATTACCATTGCAAGGCAGTATTTTTGGGTTTCTTTCATTATACATTTTAGTAATTCAGAACATGAGTTTAAAACTACTCAGCTTCGGGTTAAAGGTTATATTTACAGAAAGTTATGATGGGCTGACTCTGCCTATTAAAAACCTAATCTTAACCAATTCTATTTATTTGGCCACACAAACGCTTAGCACGCTCCGAACAAGCATATCCCCCTCTCTCTATGGTCCGTGCCAATCTTGTCCTAAAATTGTAGAAGGTTACCTTCCCCCTTCCTCTCTAATCGAACAATCTTGTGGTAAAAATGTTTTAGATGATTTCCATGGCTGGTTATATCTTGCAAATGTTCAAATCTAACCCTCCCTATCTCCACTCGTGTCATAGTTTGTTCCAATCTTGACCTAAAAATCCGCAAGTATAATTTGTAGAATGTAAAAGGTTTTTTACCTTCTCCCCCCCCCCCTCTCTGTTATCTGATCAATATTGCCCTAAACATTCGCAAACATATTTTTGAGGATTTTAATTGTTATATCTTCCCAAATTTTCTTACTTCAATCCTCCCAAAACCCAACCATTTGTGATTTAAAATCCTGCTCACTCTTTTTTCGAGGATTTTTGGATTTATCTTGAGAATTTGTTAAATGTAGAAAGTGCAGCGGAGGGAGATATCTGATTTATGCCGGTAATTATCCAGCTGTTATTTTAATTATAGATTTCATTATCAGATATCTTTGGTCATTATTATCATAATTAATCAAACTTATCATAGATAAACCCTATAATAAAATATGGGTTTTTTATTCTTCAAATCATGACGAGAAACTATAGAGAGTGTTGAGAGTCGGAGATATCATTAAAGATGAGTTAAATTATCATTCTTCCGTTGCCAGTTTTTCAGATTTAATCTCAACCCAATTTTATATTACAGTTAAGGTTGTAAAGAAACCTTTTCACTAAATAAGGTAAAAAAATCTTGAAACAACTGAACCAAAGAGGCTTATTTTTTAAATATGATCTTAAATCTAAAATTTAATGAGCAAATTTCTTCTTCGTGATTTAAGGTGAAAAGAGTAAACAATATCTACAAATAAACATAAGGCGATATCAAAACAGATTTGTCTCTTTATTTTTTCAAGAATTATAGTTTTAGATTAATTGGTAGTTTAACTGTTCCATGATTACAGAAACCAGGACGGCTTCTTTCTCTCCTGCTCCAGGGTGTAGAATATACATAGTTAATGGGAGCTCTGGTTCCCACCGCTTTGATCGATTATTATATAGATTATTATTAATGTTGAATAATATCTATTAATGGTAGACCATGGCCACAGTATTCACACGATATTCAACATTAATTTATTCAACATTTTTCAAGAAAAACTTTGGCGATATAGCGCAGACTTTCGTACGTAGCGGTTTGAGTAAAAATTGAGTTTCGAGTTTTTAAAATCCGCCATTGAAAACAGAAAAAATCGCAAAAGCTTTGTGTCTTTTTTCTTTTATAATTTAGATTGACAGAATGATTGCAAAAGCTAAAAGTACACTCCACATGTACTGAAATATGCATTCAGTCGTACTTTTCAGTCTGAACTACCCAGTTAGCCTGGCAAGATCATATTGAGTCAGCTACATTGTGTGATGCTAAAATTATTTTTATCCAATAATTTTCTAAAAAATGTTGATAAAGTCAGTGCACCCCGGAAATTCTAGATTAGTTCTGTTTTTGCACCAACCATGATTATAAAGGAATTCAAATTAACTATTAATGTTGCCCCCTCCCCCCCCCCCGTCTTACTTTTTTAAAAACTAATTTTAATTCCTTCGGTAATTACGGGAAATTTTAAAATCATCTTTCCTCTCCTAGCAAGGATTTTAATCCAATTTTTTATAAGATGAATGGTAAAGAAGCTGATTACTTGCCTCAATCTCTTATTTTATAATATCTATATCTTTGCAACCTGATGACATGATTTTTAAAGACTATTTGATCTAGCAGAATTCAAGATTTAAAATATCTATCGTCAGTGATCAGATAGAGAAATAGACAAGGAATGAAATTGCCAGAATATAATAAGTTTTACGATAAAAAAAACATCAACAATAGCTTCAATTATGTGTTAAAGGGGGACCATGCGAATCGTACATGCAACTCGTTGAAAAGTTGAAATGTTTACGCTCACTTTCAGATTTAACAACTTAACTCAGATTTGTATATTTCTGTTGACTTGCATCTATGTTTGTTTTATCTGGAAAATTTTACACTCAGGAGAACCGCGGGAATATTATTAAAATTTTAAATTCGGTGATGGTGATGGACCAAACCTCTGTAGAGTAAAAAAGTAGGGCTTGGTTACGAGGTTCTAAGACTCTAGGTCAGGTCAATTCTTCTTCTTCTGTTAATTCTTCAACTTCACAGCAAGATAAAGGGCAGCTTCTCTTGCGTCCAAAGGCTTATGGTAGTTAAAATTGTCGGGTTGTTTGTTGCAGTTAAAGAGGGTTTGGGTATCATGTGGGCTTTCTTTACAATCTGGGCATTCATTGTGAATTGTTTCATATATTCTTGACATAAATGAGTTAAAGTATGTGCTGTGGTTTGAGAAAAGTTGGGATAGGATTACTTTTACTGGTTTTTCTTGGTAAGCATTTTTCTGATATGTGGATACTAGGAGAGGAACTCTTTAAGACCTTGTTCTATCCTTAGATGTTCTATCCACTTATCTTTTCTGTAGTTCTTTACTTTGGACTGCATTTCATTTTTTTAGAATAAGAATCCTTTCATCTAAAGGATCTTCAGTTCATAACCTGTCTCTTTCATCCATCATCTTAACAGCCTCTGTTGACATTGCATTGATGATTTTAGAACTCCGTCCGTGGTATGAATTTCTCGATAGCGTTGTTTATAGTTGTCCTGAAATGTTAAATCGTAATTTACGACCAATTGCGAATAAACAGTGGGAGTAAGTGTGAGTTCACTGGGCACCGCTGGGTTCTCAAGCTATTAATATAATAATAATAATAACAATAGTTTTTCGACATAAAATAAATTATAAAGGAAAGAATTTATTTTTATTTTTAATTTTTAATTTAGGACTAAAAAGTCTGAGACCGTTATAAGTTTAGACTTTGGTTTAACGAGACAGTAGATTCCCTTGCGGAACAATTTTGTACTTTTTCACGAAATGATATTTTTGCACGAAATTTTGTATCATTTACGTATCAATACGAAATCAGTTTTCCACAAAATAGCGCATTGATTCGAAATAATTTTTTTTTGCACGACATTTTTTATAGAAAGAATTAAAATGCTTTTACCATTTAAAACAGCTTAATCATTAAATGTTTTTTTAAGGAATAAAAGTGCAGTCATAGTCAACTATTTAGCACGGGAATGAAAGGTTCCGAGACGAGTTCCTAGATAGTTCAATTAATTAATGTTTGAGAAATTTAGGTAAAACGTTGGTAAACGTTCTTGAACCAGTATTTAATGAAAATACCACCAATATACAATAAAACGTTTAACTTTATTACTTGAAATATATATTTAGCAAAATTTGCGAAATAAAATGATTTTGGTATTTTGGCTCTAATTCAACAGATAATAAAGTTTTAACAATTTCTCACACCTTCCTCCTACAGAGTGTCCCGCAAAACATGACAGTTGAGAGACGACTTTAGGATAGTCTTTAATCTTCCTTGTAATTTCATGCATTCATTTGGTAACTTTAATTTTGAAAGCGCAAATAAATTGTTTCAAGAATCATATTTGTAAAAGTAGGTTGGTGAGTGAATGCCGCAAATTATTTCAAAGACATAAGACGATATTTAATCATTCTCTGAACTGTTTTGCACAGGATCCACAAATGAAAGAAACAACTACTTCGTACTTACCCATGACAAAGGTTTTAAGGGTATCGTTGTAAATCAGGCATTGCCATCTTTGCTTGGAGGGTTTCCTAGAAATTACGCTTACAATCCCTTTAAGCAAGTATTTATTTGTGAATTACAAATTGTTTATATTTAAGTTTCAGAGTTTGAATAGCAGGCATATTGTGTGTAAACCTATGTTGATATTTTGTTCTGCCTTCTCCAGTCAAATTAATTCAAAATTTTCGTTTTTAGGGTTGAGACAAAATAAATTTTCGAAATTAATAATTTTTCGAAACATGTCTTTAATCTAATAAATATTAAATATCAATAACGATGTAATAAATATTAAACGCAATGTTTGTGGGTTTCGAAAAATCAAGATATTTTGATCGAACCCTAGTTGTGGGTCAGTAATTGAATGTCCGATCCATGTTCATTAATCTCTTGTGTTCATATTCTTGTGCGTCTCTATATTGTATACAAGGGTCTACCCATAATATTTCTTTAACATACAGATTGGATTCACAACATCATAATACATTTTCTCTCAGCTTTCACGCAACAACAAAAATTACAGAAGCAATAAACTTTTATTGTATTAGATTTAAATCTTATAAAATACTAGCTGAAGGGCCCGGCGTTGCCCGTGGGAAAAAAAACTTAGAAAAAAAATTTTAAACAAAAAATAAATTCGACTTTTTTAGCCTACAACACCCCCGCCACACATGAGTGTCCACAAAAAAATTCAGCCCAATCGGTCCAGCCGTTTGGCCGGCTATAGGCAACATATAAATATATAAATATACGAATGTCTTATTTTATTATATAGATGAGCAAAGCTTGTAACTTCGTACTTTACTTCGTCAAAACAATCAGTTTATCTGTTGAAGAATATGTTCATTTTTCAAAGTGGAAATCAAAAGGTGCATACTGCATTGCTTGAACGAGAATATCAAGCTTGGAAGGTACTACTGCTCTATTTGTGACACAATGTAGCTCGGAAGGTACTACTGCTCTATTTGTGACACAATGTGGCTCGGAAGGTACTACTGCTCTATTTATGACACAATGTGGCTCGGAAGGTACTACTGCTCTATTTATGACACAATGTGGCTCGGAAGGTACTTACTGCTCTATTTATGACACAATGTGGCTCGGAAGGTACTACTGCTCTATTTGTGACACAATGTGGCTCGGAAGGTACTACTGCTCTATTTGTGACACAATGTGGCTCGGAAGGTACATACTGCACTATTTTTGACACAATGTGGCTTGGAAGGTGCATACTGCACTATTTGTGGCACAATGGGGCTCGGGAGGTAAATACTGCACAATTTGTGACATAATGTGGCTCGGAAGGTGCGATACCGCACTAAAATCAGAAGACGCTATGCAGTATGCATATAAGTAGTATGGTTGCAGTTTGCATATATATTCTTTTTACTCAGGGCGCTTTAATCTTGGTCATTATATGCGCGCGTGCACCATATTGTTATGCGCACTAAACTACAATTATTATGTCTACTCTACGTGTGCGTCATACGTGCATATTGGGTTGGAAATCTGATTTTTTCATGAGTATAACCCCCCCCCCCTCATAATTTTAAGAAAAATGTTTTCATCAATGTTTTTGGGGTATTTTAACATTGTAGTAAAATCCTTCCGTGTCTAGTGTATTATACACTTTTTATATGAATTTGATATTGGAGTTCATTTTATATATTTTAGTTTAATTCAGGTTTTTGTGGGTCGTCAAATTAAAAATCTGAAAAGAAGCCTGTGTCAGAGCGCTGGTTGAGATAAATTGTCTAAAACTGTAATATTTGAACCAAGAGGTTGAAAACCCTTTGTTCAGATGTTTTAAAAAGAAATGATCTGATATTTGTTGATAAAAGATCGGTTCTCCAGGTTCTCCTGGTTCTCTTGGTTCCTATTCTCCTGGTTCCTGGTTCTCCTAGTTCCTGGTTCTTCTGGTTCCTGGTTCTTCTGGTTCCTGGTTCTCCAGTTTCCTGGTTCTCTGGTTCCTGGTTCTCTTGGTCCCTGTTCTCCTGGTCCCTGTTCTCCTGGTTCCCCGTTCTCCTGGTCCCTGTTCTCCTGGCTCCTGTTCTCTTGGTTCCTGTTCTTTTGATTTCTGTTTTCTATGGTTCCTGCTATTTTGGTTCCTGTTCTCTTGGTTTTTGTTCTCTTGGTTCCTGTTCTTTTGGTTCCTGTTCTTTTGGTTCCTGTTCTTTAGGTTCCTGTTCACTAGGTTCATGTTCTATTAGTTCCTGTTCTCTTGGTTCCTGTTCTCTTGATTCATGTTCTCTTGGTCCCTGTTCTCTTGGTCCCTGTTCTCTTGGTTCCTGTTCTCTTGGTTCCTGTTCGCTTGATTCCTGTTCTCTTGGTTTCTGTTCTCTTGATTCCTGTTCTCTTGTTTTCTGTTCTCTTTGTTCCTGTTCTCTTGGTTCCTGTTCGCTTGATTCCTGTTCTCTTGGTTTCTGTTCTCTTGGTTCCTGTTCTCTAGGTTCCCGTTTTCCACGTTCAGTTATTTTTCCCTTGTTTTTGTTAAAATCATATTTCCTATTTGTTGAATTGTGTTCTAAGGTTGAACCTTTCTCCGATTTGCACTGCACTTCCTGTGTGTCTCTTTTAGGAACCCACAAATTATTTTAAATACAATGTTTTTCTACCCAATATAGTATGCATTGTCATGTCTGTTTTTAGTTGGTTTGTTCCCAATACACGTCGAAACGGATGAGCCGAGCGGGTCTCAATTTACTGTGGAACATAACAGGGTCAAAATGATTGTTAAAAAAAACTTTTCAATTTTGAAAGTCCATATAAGGACAGTCCTTCGCAAGATATATGAAGACTCAAAATTTAGTAAAAGTAATTTGTTAAGTTCTATCCTTTTGATTAACCCACTTAGCTAAGAAAGGATTAGTTCTCTGAAAAACTTATTTATTAAATTTAGGCAATATTAGGGCAAAATATCAAACTCAACATTTTAAGATCGTTCATTATGCTCGTTATGCTCGATGAGTATTTAGTCGTCATTAAAATCTCATCCTTTAAACAGGCTGATTATGGCAGTGCCCCTAGACTGCAATAGACAGAAGGATAAGGTTAAAGTTATATTACTGGTACAACTTTGTGACCTTGTAGTTTCTCTATAGATTCATTCATAAATAAAAGAAGAGCTAATTTATCCAGTGACTTTTATAAACATTCAAGTTCTATTCTTTAATCATGTAAACATGATTTTACACCTAGCTGAACTGTAAACATGATTTTACACCTAGCTGAACTGTAAACATGATTTTACACCTAGCTGAACTGTAAAAATGATTATACACCTAGCTGAACTGTAAAAATGATTTTACACCTAGCTGAACTGTAAACATGATTTTACACCCAGCTGAACTGTAAACATGATTTTACACCTAGCTGAACTGTAAGCATGATTTTACACCTAGCTGAACTGTAAACATGATTATACACTTAGCTGAACTGTAAACATGACTATACACCATAGCTGAACTGTAAACATGATTTAACACCTAGCTGAACTGTAAACATGATTATACACCTAGCTAAGCTGTAAACATGATTTATCACCTAGCTGAACTGTAAACATGATTATACCTTAGCTGAACTGTAAACATGATTATACACCTAGCTGAACTGTAAACATGATTTAACACCTAGCTGAACTGTAAACATGATTATACACCCAGCTGAAATGTAAACACGACTTTACACCTAGCTGAATTGTAAACATGATTTAACACCTATCTGAACTGTAAGCATGATTTTACACCTAGCTAAACTGTAAACATGATTATACACCCAGCTGAACTGTAAACATGATTTTACACCCAGCTGAGCTGTAAACATGATTATACACCTAGCTGAACTGTAAACATGATTATACACTTAGCTGAACTGTAAACATGCCTATACACCATAGCTGAACTGTAAACATGACTATACACCTTGCTGAACTGTAAACATGATTTAACACCTAGCTAAACTGTAAACATGATTATACACCTAGCTGAACTGTAAACATGACTATACACTTAGCTGAACTGTAAACATGCCTATACACCATAGCTGAACTGTAAACATGACTATACACCCAGCTGAGCTGTAAACATGATTATACACCTAGCTGAAATGTACTCATGATTTTACACCTAGCTGAACTGTAAACATGATTTAAAACATAGCTGAACTGTAAACATGATTATACACCTAGCTGAACTGTAAACATGATTATACACCAAGCTGAACTGTAAACATGATTTAACACCTAGCTGAACTGTAAACATGATTATACACCCAGCTGAAATGTAAACATGATTTAACACCTAGCTGAACTGTAAACATGATTTAACACCCAGCTGAAATGTAAACACGATTTTACACCCAGCTGAACTGTAAACATGATTTAACACCTAGCTGAACTGTAAACATGTGTAAACACCTAGCTGAACAGTAAATATGATTATACACCTAGCTGAACTGTAAACATGATTATACACCTAGCTGAACTGTAAACATGATTATACACCTAGCTGAACTGTAAACATGATTATACACCTAGCTGAACTGTAAACATGATTATACACCTAGCTGAACTGTAAACATGATTATACACCTAGCTGAACTGTAAACATGATTNTTATCTATACATCTATTTGTCTATCTATCTATTTCTCTATTTATCTATTTATCTATTTATCTATCTATCCATATATCTATCTATCTATCTATCTATCCATCTACTTTATAGTATGCTTATGTAATAGGTAACATGTGTCTCCTATGTTTTTTTAAAGGAGATTTCACGGCAAGTTATCTTCTGTAGTCTGGTTAAATTTAATTTATCCAGGAATGTTTTCATCTCCGTTCCTTCATGGTTTAATTTGCTACTAATATATCTAGTTGTAGATCTATCTACTATATCTATAGTTGTAGATGTATCTAATTACCTGTCTATTTACACATTTATCTTTGTATCGGTTTGTCTATTTATCTATTAAGCGATTTGTTTTTACATCGTTAATTTGGAATCCACTGCGATATACAATCTAATTCTTACATTGATTAATAAATAGATTTACTTTAAATTCTAATTATGAAGGATTACGTGTAATTAAATACTTGCAATCCCAATTTTCATACATTGTGCAAAGTACAAATCAATGTACAAAAAAATATGCACTGTCATTCTTGTAATAGTTCATGTCAATGTCTTTCACAAAAATTCAAAGAATATTTGAAAACTGAAAATCCGCGAAAATAGTTAGTAGTAATCCAGGAACCCAAAACCATTCTTTACAGAACTTAACTGTTTTAAAAATCAACCACAGATGTAGTTGGTGTACATTCATGATTTAACAGCCATTCTGAATGTATTTTTATTTACTACTAATTCTAAATCAATTCAATTCAAATTATAATATTACGGAATATTGAATATTGGAATATTGTGTAAATTATTAATCCAAATGGAACAAAATATTCACCAGGAATAACCATGCATCATGGATCAAATGGTGAAAAACTGTAGTTTTTGTATATGACAATGTCGCCTAATCTATAAATTAAAACTCTTCTTACATATGTATTTGTATATATGCTAAAGCTGGGTAAACGGCTGGATCGAATGGGCTGACATTATTTGAGGGAACCCTGGAGTACCCCGGGGGTAAAATTGGTTTAAAAAATTCGATTTGTTAAAGTCGATTTTTATAAATTCCATGGGCATTGGGCAACACCGCGCAAATCCATATACATCATCCTCTAATATATATATAATCCTTTCATCCATATACATCATCCTATAATCCATATACATCATCCTCTAATCCATATATATCATCCTCTAATATATATAATCCTCTCATCCATATACATCATCCTCTAATCTATTAACATCCTTTTCCCTTATATTTATATTTTCATCTCATCTTAAAACGCTGGTCATGCTCGTATGCAAAAATCTAGAAGTATTATGTCAATTACTCCTTTTAAGCTCTAGCTAACAACATGATCTTTGAATTAGAAATGTTTACGACGAGGGCTACCGAAAAGGTGAGGCGTTTTGACACTTTAAAGTAGAGACTGTCTTTCATATTTTAATTAATAGTGAATAAATTATCATCACTCCAAGAATAACAACTGCATCCTTTCAGATCTCCAATCTTCATCCATTCTTACATTATATACATCCTCCTTTAGTCCATTTACATTTCAGTCATAAATTGAATAGAAATTCACACTGCACAGTTCATTCTCTCATCCAAATTCGCTCTTCTTTTATCCTTTCCTTTTTCTTCTGATCTTTTTAAATTGTTGACTGGAAGGCGATTTTAACTTCCAAACCATTAAAAAGCTTTGATACTATCACTAAATTGTAATTCTAGACTTACAATCGATGATTATTTTTTTATTTTAAATACACAGTACAATTCGAAGTTCAAAACGGACAAATATTTATTGCAATGTCATTCTTGTAATACTTATCCTTTCTTTCAGAATCTCAAAGAATATCTAAAACTAAAAATCCGCGAAATTTTAATGTAGTAATCCAGGAACCCAAACCCATCCCTTACAGAGCAGCGCATGTTTTAAAAATCAACCACAGATGTCGTCGGTGTACGCTCACCAATTAATATACATTCAGAATGTTATTTTATTTACCATATATTCTAAATTAATTTTGTGCAAATTAGAATATTGTGGAATACTGATGATAAATTTAAAATCTAAAGGCTTTATTAGTTGTTGTTTCTCAAGACTATGTTGTTTGTCTAAAATATAAATCAAATCCTTCACCATTAATCAGATTCCGAAAACTTGCTGCTTGGTCTAAAATATTGATGGTTTTTGTATGGCAACTGTGCCTAGTTGAATATGTACATAACATCACTAACACTCTCACAAGTATATGTACTTTGAACTGTACATATACTGCTGTGGGTCAACATAATAACCAATTATTTAAATATGTACGATTGTTTTTACACAATTCATGCTTCTTTTTATTTTATACGAATGTCATGTTTACTCCTTTTGTACGTTTTCTCTAATTGTTATTGTATATTCATGAATCTCATATTTCTTGGTTCTGCAGCAGAACTGAGAGGAAAGATTATATAATGTTGCTGATCTATAATATATATTATTATTATACAGGTTGATGATTGATCAAAATATGATTTATGAGATAAAGTTCAGAGTATTCAAACAATATATACTAGCTTACAGAATACACAGGTTCATGAAACAATATATACAGCTTACAGAATACACAGGTTCATGAAACAATATATACAGCTTACAGAATGTTCATGAAACAATATACACTAGCTTACAGAATACACAGGTTCATGAAACAATATACACTAGCTTACAGAATACACAGGTTCATGAAACAATATATACAGCTTACTGAATACACAGGTTCATGAAACAATATATACAGCTTACAGAATACACAGGTTCATGAAACTCTGTTTGAAATACTTTATTCGGACCTTTTCTTTTGTTTCAAACAATCACAGTTTTGAATATAAAATGTCTACGACATGTCACATGAGATTGCGAAGGTATAATGATCTGAACATTTTCGTATAAAGCATAAATGCTAAAATGTAAATACACCGATTTGGCGTAGACCTTAGATATTTAAACTACGAATTCTGTTAGTTAAATAATCTAAGTTTGAAATATCAAATGTTTACACCACCAAGTTGCAAAGATGACTACTAAATGTAAGTTTAACTGATATTTTTAATTTTCTTAGTATTTTACTCTGTATTCAATATTGTTGAAACTAACCATCAATTAGGTTAGTTAAACATTTCTTTACAAAAGTTTATTTGGAAAAATGATTACAACCCCCCTTCCCCCACCCCCTCCTCCTCCTACTCCCTACACCCGCCCGTCGTTGCATGTTGGAGAAGAGCAGGAAATTCCAGTAAAGTCTGATTTTAATTCTACAAAGATGATTCATAATCTTTCCAAACTCTATTCGTTCTTTTCCTTCTCTCTCTTATACCGACCGGCCACTGCAGGTGGTCCCATCAAACATTTTTTTAACAATTAAGCTTTTAATCAATTTGTATTTTATAAATAACATTTTTTGAAGCACTGTGAAGACTTGGGGAATCATACGAATATTTAAACACAAAGCAATTTTGTTTCCACTTCGTTGTCGTTTCCCACTTTGTTTGGACTTAATCTGCCTGGTTTGAGATGAGTACCCCGACATAACAAAGTTTAGACTGGAATGTCATTTTCCACGTACCCGGATAGTTATTGCTTGAATCAAGTATAGTTATCATCTCATTTACGTCTTGAACAATTAATATTTTATTTGGATCAAATAAGAAGGATAACGAATACTGTAAGGTATAAACTTTGCTCAACTCAAGATAAACTACATATACTAAACTTCGGATTGTCTTCAATTATAACTAAACTTAAAAATAATTTTAACCGTATCACTTAGATCCAGAACGCTAAAAGAAGTTGCATCAATTTTCTAAAATAATTCTGCTTTAAATAGACACAAAACGCCCTCCTTTTGATGTTAACTCACTAACTCACTTAAACTTTTTTTGGCTCTAGACATGTGTGCATTTAAGAATTATCATGCAGCTGTTCTTAAATTTAGTTTCCAAGAAGTAATTGGCAAAATTCTCATCGACTTTTTCGTAAGAGCTTCCAATGTTTGGATCCCTGTGATATCTATAATCTCGGATTCCTTTTATGCCATTTCCCTTATTTTTCTCTTCCATATTGTATTGTAAAGTGTTTCTATATCCTTCTGCTTTCTCAAACTTTTGAAACAGTTTTTATCTGCTTCTCTTTCTATTCAATGCTCCTCTGTCTCAGGGGTTATCAAAGAGTCACGGTAGATTATAAAAACATCCAAAGAAAAATAAAAAAATTTAGGTTTTTAGGATTTAACCTGAGCACCCCATGTACTCCGGGGTGTGTGTACCCTTGGGCTGTGTAAGTGTATCAATGAGAACCCCCTGTACTCCAGGTTGTGTATCTATGACCAAGGTTGTGTGCCCCTGTGTAGATGTATCTATGAGCACCCCCTGTATCCAGGTTGTGTGTCCCTGTGTAGGTATATCTATGAGCACCCCCTGTACTCAATGTTGTGTGCCCCTGTGTAGATGTATCTATGAGCACCCCATATACTCCGTGTTGTGTGTCCCTGTGTAGGTACATCTATGAGCACCCCCCTGTACTCCAGGTTGTATGCCTCTGTGTAGGTTATGACCACCCCATATACTCCGTGTTGTGTGTTCCTGTGTAGGTGTCTCTATGAGCATCCCCTGTACCCCAGGTTGTATGCCCCCTGTACTGCAGATTGTACGCCTCTGTGTAGATGTATCTCTATGAGCACCCCCTGTACTCCAGGTTGTGTGCCCCTGTGTAGGTTTGTATAATGACTGGTAGTGGAGCAGGGTGCGGCTTGGTGTTGAACCTAACCTCTGACCCTATCCTAGTATTTTACCTTCTCATCCAGGCTCCTGGACTTAAATATATTTAGGTATTCTCCAGGGGTGGCGATGTACATTTGATTAGGTATATATTGTATGGTAAAATTTGAGAAATCGCAAGGAGAATTGAAGAGAAGGAGGGGGCGATAGGGTTTCCGTACACTTTGCTGTGACGTTTTTGGGCTGCTGGAGAACTAGTTTTTACGTAACAACAATAAAAAAGGCAGCCGATCTAATGTAAACAAACATGAGTTAGTATACGGTGAATCTTCATCTAACGCCAGAAATGCCAGATGTGTGTTTATCATTGTGATTATTGTTTACAATCTTTATTATTGTTGTTACGCAAAAACTGGTTCTTCAGCAGTCCAAAAAAGTCACAGCAAAGTGTACGGAAACCCTATCGCCCCCTCCTTCTATTCAATTATCCTTTAGAAATCGGATGTAGCTTCAAGTTTGTAGGAACTATAAAGTACGTTTAAGCCAACATACAACAAACCTTTGAATGGGGGATGCACTGCAGTACGGTATTTGTTTATAAAAATTTAGTTATATTCAAGATATTCCAATACCCATGGTTATATTCAAAACTTCAAACTTCTCACAAGTTACTATAAATACCCAGTTTAATTTATATCGACGTCTTCGGATATTATAAAAATTAGAATGTCAGGAATCTGATGTTTGACATTTTTAGAAATGTCTTAAGATATGCTTGTTGATTGATATTGAATCGTTGATTATATCATATTCTATGTAAGAGTTTTAACATTTTCCTGTTGGACTCATGCTCGGCCGGCCCTCCCCCCTCCCCAACCCCATCGGTCGCGGCCCCCTCGCCCCTCTAATCACTTTTTCTATCATATTTCTTGAAAGAGGTTTTAAAATGTTGGTTAAAGACTGTGATATTCTTGTTGGACCCATTATTACTAAATCGATATTTTGGTTTAAAGAAGGAATTTTAGAAGCTGGGTTTAATTAAGTTCTTGTTACTTTTCACTTTAGTAGAGAAACCACACAAGAAACCAATCAGTTTTAAAAAACATAAGCATGGATATCTAATAGATACTTGATCAAAAAAGTGTTGATGTGTACTGTTGTGAATCGGAGGGTTGGTTGAAATCATGTTTACAGTATTGTAATGTGTGAAGAATATACATACATAGTTTTCAAGCTTAAAAATTGAATCTTCTGGCTTGAATGTAGTCTTTTATTGTCTTATTTAATGATTTGTTAAAGAAAAAACATTGTTACAATTGTAGGGAATCATGAATATATGGAAACAGACGGTATAAATTCTGTACAGTCGTCTCTGAAGTCTCATCCGTTGTGGGTAACCCTATAAGTTTATCGCATGAATTTTTTTTTTAAGTAGGGGCAGGGCCAGGATTCAGGAATGAATACTGAAAAAATGGGGGGGGGGNATCACCTAGTTCTCCAATATCCTAGTTCTCCGGTATCCTAGTTCTCCAGCATGCTAGTTCTCCAGTATCCTAGTTCTCCAGGATACTATTCACCAGCATTCTAATTCTCCAGTATCAGCTAGTTCTCCAATATCCTAGTTCTCCGGTATCCTAGTTCTCCAGCATGCTAGTTCTCCAGTATCCTAGTTCTCCAGGATACTATTCACCAGCATTCTAATTCTCCAGTATCAGCTAGTTCTCCAATATCCTAGTTCTCCGGTATCCTAGTTCTCCTGCATGCTAGTTCTCCAGTATCAGCTAGTTCTCCAGGATTCTAGTTCCAATATAAGTAAAAACTGTCATAAATCTGTTTCTGTTTGGTTTGGGTTGGTTCATGGAGATTAGACACGGGTATCAGCTACCGTCTTGTATTTGCTCCCTTGTACCCAGCAGGGGTCCTGGATATTAGCATACATTTATGAATCTTCAAACCACTGCGAATAACAGTATATATTATGCCTTAATCTAAACCAAATAAATATCAATACTAAAGGGTTTTGAATGGTTTATACTTCAATTAAAAATTTCGTAAATTGTATTAATCCACCAACTGTCAAAATGGTAATTGTTTATTTTCCCCACAATTAAATCCCCAAATGGCAAATCCGAAATTTCCGGCAGAGAATTTTTCAACGGTCCCTAAACTCCGTCCTAATCTAGTGCTACCAAAAAATATCATCATGCACGAAAATGTTTAAGTTCTCGTCTTTTTTCAAAGCACCTGAACTGATTGTCGAACCCTCTGAGCCACAGCACCCTCCTTTTCAGATTATCCGAGCCACAGCATCCTTCCTTTTCGATTGTCCGAGCCACAGCACCCTCCTCTTTGATTATCCGAGCCTTAGCATCCGATCTTTTAGAAAACACTAGCCTCACGTCACACCACGGTCAGATTATGCCTATTATAAACTATAGTAATTTGAACACTTCTTACATAGTTCTTTTCTTCCTAGTCCTTGGCTTAAGACGCAATATCTAGGTATCAAAATAAAGGCGATGATTTTTTTGGAGGCTTTTAATGCCCTTTAAAAGATTGAATTGGGACCGTGTCTTGTTTGTCTGATTTTTCAGCCTGCATGGTTATGAGGAGGAGGGTCAAATGATTCGGATTATTGAGAAGAAACCCTGTATGTATAGAATACACTTCTGGTAAAAAGTTGACTTTTTTTGTTTAGTTTTTTTTTTACAAGTTTGGAGGGTGTGAAGAAAATATTGTAATAAACTGTAAGGTAGAAGAAAACTTGAGAATTAAAGGGAATATCACAGCAATTTCAAGTGACCCTCCGTTTATAGAGGACCATCTCCAATTTATCCTTTAAACCTGTATCTCATCAATAATGTGGAAGATATCGTCATGTTTTTAGCTGGTAAAGTGTTAAATACTAGGATTTGCTTACTTTTTTATGTAGCATAAATCCGCAAATCACTTTCATAGAGAACCCACAATTGAAAATAATTACTTTTGTGAATCGGATGCGCCGCTCTATAAATGGAGGGTCGCTTGAAATTCCGTCTACAGTCCCTCTCCAGGATTAATCTCGAAACGAATTCTATTCCAATCTAACAACAATAGATTTTACAGGTCTTCATTAAATTCAAGGTCAGACAATTATTTGAAGAATTGGAGAATAGAGGGGAGGAATAGGAATACCAGGGGAGGAATAGGAATACCAGGAGAGGAGTAGGAATACCAGGGGAAGAATAGGAATACCAGGGGAGGAATAGGAATACCAGGGGAGGAATAGGAATACCAGGGGAGGTATAGGAATACCAGGGGAGGAATAGGAATACCAGGGGAGGAATAGGAATACCAGGGGAGGAATAGGAATACCATGGGAGGTATAGGAATACCAGGGGAGGAATAGGAATAGGATTACCAGGGTAGGAATAGGAATACCAGGGGAGGAATAGGAATACCAGGGGAGGAATAGGAATACCAGGGGAGGAATAGGAATACCAGGGGAGGAATAGGAATACCAGGGGAGGAAAATGAATACCAGGGGAGGAATAGGAATACCAGGGGAGGAATAGAAATACCAGGGGAGGAATAGGAATACCAGGGGAGGAAAAGGAATACCAGGGAGGAATAGGAATACCAGGGGAGGAATAGGAATACCAGGGGAGGAATAATAATACCAGGAGAGGAATAGGAATATCATGGGAGGAAAATGAATACCAGGGGAGGAATAGAACTACCAGAGGAGGAATAAGAATACCTGGGGAGGAATAGGTTCAACATATAAGAGATAATTAATTGAAAAAATCTTTGTAAACGATCATATTCTTACAAATACTTTTTTGGAAAAAGTAATTATTTTTATTTTCCGAGTTTATAAGTTGGTTGAACCTAACACTATTCAACTCTCCTCTTTTATCCCAAAGTTACCCTCAGTATACAGTATGCAGCGTATTCATTGTTTTAATAAAAAAAAACTGACATGTAGGCTCCTCCCTCCTTCTCCGGACCCTAATCCTTCCCTATATAAACTCAACCCTGAGTCCGGATCTTCTGAAGTTAACAAATGTCTTTATCTCGTACTTTGTATGTCTCCGTACTCATATAAAGCGTTTGGCCGCAAAATGTCTCACTTGCGGCATATAATCTAATATTACTACCTTTTCCATTTGTATTGACCGACAGAGGTCGTATTTCACCGTACTAAGGACGTACACAGTCGGAGACGTCATATGTTTGTAAAAAGTACGGATTAGACGATCCCGGCTCTGGAGTATTCTCCATCCATCAATCAACATTATTGTATCCCCGCCTACTATTCAGAAAACCTTTAAACTTACATCGCCTTCTATTTACAAGATAAAGGGGGAGGGGGGTAGAGACATGGGAAGAAAGAGGATATGCACAAATATAATTTAAGATTTTTTGTAAAACCTTATAAATTAATAATAAAAAACATTCAAAAATTATTTTTTTAATCTGAGATACAACTTTTAAGGATTACTTAAGTTATCTAAATAATTGGGAAAATTAAGCTTTTACTGAAATAAATTTTTTATAGTGAAAAGCAGGTCTTAAATAATTTTTCAACTTTTTGCATTAACATTTCAAATATTTGCCTTTGAACTTGCATTCTTGATGAATTCACCATGGTTTTTTATTAAACAATATTTTTTGACATTCCACAGAGGAAGTATGATGAAAAAAAATCAACGCAATCATTATGTTTTTACGAAATGACCATTTCACAAATAATATACTGAAAAAGTTTTGAATCCATAATCTTCCATCATTTTCTAAATTAAAAAGAAAAAAGTGTAAAATTTGAAACTAATCTTGATTGCTTTTGTTCAATACTATTTGTGTAAGGCCTGTTGGTTTGATTATAATTATAAAACAAGTTTGGTTTGGCATGTTGGGTTTGGTATGGCAGGAGTGATTATCTTCAAGAAAATTGGAAATGCCAAACCATGATTTATTAATACTGTTAATAATTGGGTGCTGTTACACTACCTGCTACCAACTAACTAACAATGACATATATATATATAATATAAACCGAATTTGTACTCAATTTGTGTACTTAATATATGTGTACTCAATATTCAGTACACTTAATACTCCATATACAATATATGTACTCAGTGCTCCTTTTCTTAATATATGCGTACTCAATACCCAGTACACTTTATACTCCATACACAATATATGTAGTCAGTACTCCTGTATTTAATATATGTGTTTGCAATACCCAGTACACTTAAACTTAATAAATGTGTGATAAGTTCTTATGATCCCAGTACATTTATACTTTACATATGTGTACTCAGTTCTCAATACCCAGTATTCTTACGCTCAATATTTATACTGCGTTCTCAATAGATAGTACTCTTATAATCAATGAATATGTATTTAGTTTTCAATACCCAGTACACCTATACTTAATATATGTGTACCCAGTTCTTAATCTAAGTACACTTATACTCAGTTCACAATACTCAGTACACTTAAACGCAATATATGTATTTAGTTCTCAATACTCATTAAAAGTCTATACTCAATGTACGCACTTAGTTCAAAATTATGTTCACAGTACACAATACATTTATACTTAATTTATGTACTTAGTTCTCAATACTCATTACAATTTTGTGCACAATGCTCAGTACACTTATAACATTTATTTCATGTATATACACTTATTACTCATTAAAATGTTCTTAATTTTCAATACTTAGTACACTTTTACTATTAAAATATGTGCTTAAATCTTAATACCAAGAACGCTTATACTTAAGGTATGTATACTTAGTTCTCAATACACAGTACACTTATACTTGGTATATGAACTAAGTTCTCAATACTTAGTATACTTATACTTAACATATGTTCTAAGTTCTCAATAAACAGTACACTTATACTTAATAATTGTCTTAGTTCAGTGTATACTGAGTACATGTTGTTATGCTTAACATATAATTTTAGTTCTTAATACTGAGTGCATGTATAATCAATACACAATATATGTACAGTTACATCAAAAGCATTCATCAAATGTCGTATTCTTCACTTTCTGATAATGGAATGTTTTGAATATAAAGTCCTTTAATGGCTCATTTCATTATCAAAGAAAGAAATAGGTTTATAGTTGCAAAGAACTGTGAATATAAGGAAACGGACAGTAAAGTTTGTACAGTCAGCTCTGAAATCTCAACCTGTATATATAGATGTCGAACATACAGGGTGTCCCACGAAACATGACAGTCTGCAGGACGACTTGAATGTCGTCTTGATTTTTGATATAATTTGCTGCGTTTATTTGTCAATCTAATTTTAGAAGTAAATTTCTAGAGATAATAATCACAAAATTTCCCTTGTCCTGCCATTTCCAAAATGTGGTCTGCCTTTTTTGTGCTTTCAATATTGCCTGAGATATGAAGAATTTCGTTCAAATTTCGACAATTTTGCTTTTATTTAACAAAATTGAAATCTGAACCAAACTCTTTATATCTCCGGTAATATTGAAAGCACAAAAAACGCAGACCACTTTTTTGTAATGCCAAGGCTAGGAGAATTATGTGATAATTGTTTCAAGAATCATGCACGTTAAAGTAGATAGAAGATTAAATGTCACAAATAAATTCAAATACCAAAGACGACTTTCAAGTCGTCTTCCTATTGTCATGTTTTGTGGGACACCCTGTGTAAAAACATTAGTAGATTCGTCGTACATTTATTACTAGACCGAATTTTTCTTTAATTGGTTCTCCAAACATCTTTACTCTACTACCTCTAAAATAATTTGTTTTAACTCTAAAAGACATTATTTATTCATGCAAATATATATTGAAATGATAATAATAATAATAATGAAAATAATAATGAAACAGATGGAAGACTTATAGAAGAAAATTTCAGCAGAGATTTAAGCAAAAAAAAAGAACTTTATAATTTATCCCTTCTGGAATCTATTGTACAATTGGCAAGATTTTAGCTAGCATAACAGATCCATTTGTGTTATGGATAATTTATGAAGAACAATTTACATATACATATTGTTGTACTATTTGTACATAGAAGAGACTGCATGAATTGAGCACTGGTCAGGTGGTGTACTATACTGTACTTACATATGTACAATGGGTCCAAGGACTAAATTTTTTATGTACAAAATATTCTACTTTTTATCCAATGTATGGTTTATAAGGATCTTGGAGTCTATATGGATAGGTTTGGAGTCGATGCCGTAAGATGAAGGAGGATAGGATTTCTCCAGGAGCTTCATACTCTCGTTCAGGTAGTTCTAAACATAGATAAGATAAGATAAGATAAGATAAGATAAGATAAGATAAGATAAGATAAGATAAGATAAGATAAGATAAGATAAGATAAGATAAGATAAGATAATATAATATAAGATAAGATAAGATAAGATAAGATAAGATAAGATAAGATAAGATAAGATAAGATAAGATGAGATGAGATGAGTTGAGATGAGATAAGATAAGATAAGAAAAGATAAGATAAGATAAGATAAGATAAGATAAGATAATATAAGATAAGATAAGATAAGATAAGATAAGATAAGATAAGATAAGATAAGATGAGATGAGATGGGATGAGATGAGATAAGATAAGATAAGATAAGATAAGATAAAATAAGATAAGATACGATTAGTTAAGATAAGATAAAATAAGATAAGATAAGATAAGAAAATAAGAATTTTAATGAATTCAGAGAAATTTCTTTTTGAATTTGTAACCAGAGTTTAATATTAACGGTGGTTGGGAAGTCTATTGAAGATTAAACATGCTCGCCATGAATCATGGATTAGAACGTGATAAGAATTAAACCAACAGATGCTGAGATATATGATGTGTTCTGATAAGTACCTGGATAGCGGTGAGGGATGCAACTATAGCTGGAGAACCAAACCCGTGTGTAATCATTGAGAAATGGGTTAGATGTCTCTGTATACTAGGATCTAGGATAGGTTGGGGTCTGGTGTTGCAGAGAGGAGATCTATCCTGGTTTAACAGGTCCATTAGCTCTTTTGTGATCACCCTAAGAATATAAAAAATTAAATCCAATCTATTTTCTAAAATATATATTTTTTTAAATCAAGAATTATCTCTTACTTTGTTGCCATGATGAGATCCTTTCTTCTGTATTGATCTGATGCCTCTTGATGGGGTCTGGAGAGATACTCCGCAACCTGCCGGGCTGGGAACTCTGTCTCACACACGTACCCGAAGTCCCTGGCCAGGTGGATCGCCTCCCCCTCCACCAGGGATGTCAGCAGGGTCACGTTGGCAGCCTTCCTTCTCCCAGCAGGCAAACTCATCCCTATTTTCTCCAATTTATCCCTCAAAACCTTTCCTCCGTCCTTGGACTTGGCTCGACGGAGAACTCCTCCCAGCAGGGACGCATTGAGACACTCCGGAGGAGAGAGTCTTCTCTGAACCTCAGCTATGGTGACCTTGTACTTAGAGGTTGAGGAGAGAAGGGAGAGCCTACCAGGAGTAGAACAAAAGATATCTGTGGGAAGGGTTGAGAGAAGATGGTTTTCTTTAGAGTTTGTATCCCTGGCTCGTATAACTGGGAAAATTCCTTGTTCTTCATCCATCTGAGGTTCCTAAAATTAGAATTAAATTTTATTTCTTTTTTGCAAAGAAATTAGATTTTGCTCAGATAAGGAAACAGATGTTAATAGTTCTAGATTTTTATATGTTGGAATTAAATAAAAAATAGATATCTCTCAAAGTTTAAAAATGGGGCATTTTCTTTATTTTTCTTCCAATATCCCCTTTCATAATGAGTGAACAGTCCTATAGTTATGACGAGGGGATTATAGGGACAGTGATTAGTTTACATGTTGTTGCAAATATAGAAACTCTAATCCCTGTCTTGTATTTCATGATATATCCCAGATTTAAGGATTAGGATGGAGATTTACAAGTGTCAAATTCTGATGTTTTATTTCAAATCTGGAATTATACAAAATGTCAAGATTAAAGGGACTGTAAACGTAATTTCATGTTAACGTCCATTTGTAGAGGGTCATGGGCGATTCCCAACGGTACCCCGTGAAAATCTTTGTCGAATCAAGGATGAACGAGTCATCCTTCTTTTCTCTCGAAAAATCATTATTGTATGGCCTATTGTGCAGGATTTATGTTATTGAGACAAGGAAGAAAACTTAAAGAATTCAACATGTTTCTAGACGATATCTTCCTTACTGTTACTCAGATAGAGGCTTATAAGGTACTTTGTGGATCGGACATATCACTCTTCTAACTGCAGGTCAACTTGATATTACGTCCACGATCCCTTTAAGGCGCGGGATTATCTATATTTTGATGTGAAAGTAAAGAATTAAGGTTTGAAGACTGACTCCATTAGGTTTAGGTAAAAGATAAGAGGATAAGATGATTTCTGAACCAATGGCCGATCGCTCTCCGATCAATTTCGACTAATCTTCGATCAATTTAAGATAATTAAGTGTTTAAATGTAATTTAGGCCGTCCACAATCTATAGTCTACAATCTGCTGCAATTTGGAGAACATGCAAAAATTTTATTTTAAGAATAAAAATATCTCCTCCCCCCCCGCACCCATTTTCCCTGCGCAAACTTCAAAGAGTTCAAAACTAAAAACTAGTCCATTATCCACGGACTTTTTTCTTCTTTGCTCCCTTCTGACCCAGTTTTTTATCTGGACCTAAAAGCTATATTTTGATTCATTGAAACATTATTGCATGTATTTCAGAAAACGAAATCTTCAAAATCATCGAAAATGAAAACTCCTAATTACACTTTTTTATTTAAAAAAAGAAATTTTCATGATACATACAAGCTATGAAATGCGAATTTTAAACTTGACAATGTGTGTATCAGTGTGTTTTATTTTGAATAGATTGATAAAATGGATACATTAGTTGATGAATCTGCAATTTGAATAATTCGATTATACATATTAGATTTAAAAATGTGATAAGAATATCAAAATGGACAATAATCATTTTAACCTATAGATGTTTCAATGTTTCAAAAAATTACATTTGCGTGTTTACAATTTGTTTAATAATCACTAAAGTATGAAGAGTTGCCAAATGTTTCCAAGAAAACGATAATATGTTAAAAACCCGCGGAATGTTTAAATCCTACAAGTCTGGTTTGTTCAAAGTTCTCTGTGTTCAAGATTGAGGGCTGAGAAGATGAGCCCGAGGAAAAATAGGATATCCCGGTAACCCCGGAGAACTTGTCACACACATCTCATCATCTCTGCCCCAGGGAAGAACTCCGCCTCAGGAGACCTGGACGCCGGAGGGCTCCGCCCTAGAGGCAGATAACTGGCCGAGGGGAGAGCAAAGTGCCGGAGGAAAAATGAAAGAATGGGAGAATGGAAGTTTGACCTTAACTCCCTTAACTTTCCTCAGGCGGTTGAATGGGAGAATGTAACTTTGACCTAAGGCGGTTTCTTGAACTCAATGAACTCAACATTGGGATTTATACTGTTTCCTTCAACACGGATATTACAGTGGGACTCAATAAACTGTACCATTGTACAGATAACAAATAATGATTATAGAACTAGAGTGAAAAAACGTTATAAACCCTTAAAATAATATTTAATACTATGAATTTTGAAGAAAAATATCGATTTTTGAAAAAAAAATGTTGGCCTATGTTACCCCTCGGGTACCCATGGGTTTCCTAAAAAAATGTCATCCCATTAGGTCTAGCTGTTTGGCCAGCTAAAATCGACATAAATATATATGAGCGAAGAACTTTACTATATAGAAAAACAAAAGTTTAAGACAATAAACATAAAACTAACCTGCTCCGGGGATAAACTATGACTCATGGTGTCAGGTTCAAGACGAGTATACTCCCGTCTCAGGTTCTCATAGGAGAAGGGTTGGTTTCCTGTATTTATCCCGACCTAGACAAAGAATATTATGCAGACCATGCAACCCTTGAGATCAAGTTGAAGTTGAACCCTTCAATTCTAGTATTGGTAATACCCTGCTCATCCGGTTCTAATCCAACACTAAATATAGGTTTAATGGGATTGTACTCTGTAGATGTTAGTTCAAGTGACCCTCCTTTCAGAGATTCACGGGCAGCCGTAGTACATTTGAATTTCCGAGCCGGGTCAACCTTTCCGGTCCCAGTTTGTACTGTACCTAGCTCTATGGACAGGACTAGCCCGCGCAACAAGGTTGACGCGGTCAGACTTTAGGTTGAATTTACTTTTACTAAAGGGTCAGAGGTGCGTGCGTTGAAAGCTTTGTGTGATACAGAAAGAATAAGATATCCATGTTTTCAACTTTAAAAATTGATAATTTTCTATTGAGGATTCTCTTTTACAGTTAATTACAGATTTCTGCAACAGAAAAAAAACTTTTCAAGCCAGAAAAAAATATGATATTTTTTCCACATTATTGATCTGATAAACGTGTGAAGGGTTCCGTTTTGTGCCCTTCTTTAAATGAAATTTCACTTGAAATTAAAACTTTCAAAGTCTATTTATTTTACGTTACAACATTTTTTTTTTAAATTTCTTATATTTTCCTGGCCGAGTCTAATGTATTTAACACCTTAGAGAGATGAGTTAAAAAACCGTTATTCACAATCAGTTGAATTATTTTACAGGCTATTTTAATCCCGTTAACTCATTAGGCATATTTTAGGATACTCGTGAAAATGTGTTAATTTCAGATAAAATTGAAATTTCCTATCCATTTATCTATCTTTCTATCTATTATCTATCTATCTATCTATTTATCTATCTATCTATCTATCTATCTATCTATCTATCTATCTATCTATCTATCTATCTATCAACTAAATTGAAATGAAGAGGGGGTTTATCCTAAAAGTAAATAGTGTGCACTTGAATCCTATTTTCCCCTCTCTCTTACTGTCAATTCTTACACCCCCACCCCCTTTCCTAGCCATCTTATCCATTCCCCCTCCTCCATCCCTCCCCTATTCCCCCTTTTTAATCTTCAAAACGTTCATTTGAGATCCTTTTTTGAATACTGTTCAAACGTTTCTCCCATCTACAATCTATTTATATCTATCTAACTATCTATCTATCTAATATTTCAGTTTACTTCACATTTTATTAAAAAGAATAATACTAAACATAATATTTCACGCCCCGTGACGATTCTCAGTAGTCAGAATTCTTTGAGCATATATATATATATAAATATTTAAATAGATAAATGGATAGACAAATAAATAAATATCTATCTATCTATCTACCTATGCCTGTATCCCCTATGGCGGCCTGACAGTGCCTAGCGGCTAACTGATATTCCCACACCCGCCCCACATATGGTCCGGCGGCAGTTATTATAAGATTATAAACATATATATATTGGTGTTAGGTACTTTCCCAAAGTGGCAACTTCCCAAGGGTATTTTCCCAAGTGCCAACTTCCCAAATGTGCACTTATCAAGCGGCAACTTCCCAAGTACTTTGGGAAGTTGCCGCTTGGGAAAAATTCTTTGTGAAAGTACCAAACATCTATAACATCTATATATTCATATTTATATATAAAGGAATTGAGTTTTTGTCACAAACTCTTATTTTCTTATCCCAATATCTTTGCTTTTGAATGTCGGAGACCTTAGATATTTCAAACTATACTATGAATTATTTTAGATCAAATAATGATAGTTTTAAATATCAAAGATTTACACCATCAGGTTGAAAAGATATAGTGATTGTAAAATCATAATTTGTGGCAAAAACTCAGATCCTTTACGGGATTATCCATAACAGATTAAGAATTCAAAGACGACCATAAATTCTGTTAATTTACAAGTTTAAGGATACTTTTCGTCTTTGCATTTCAAAACAAACAATAATTAATACCTTAACTGAGATTTTGATTTGGCAACGAAAGAGATATGTTGATCTAGTTGATCTAGTTGATCTAGTTGATCTAGTTGATCTAGTTGATCTAGTTGATCTAGTTGATCTAGTTGATCTAGTTGATCTAGTTGAATAGTTGATCTAGTTGATCTAGTTGATCTAGTTGATCTAGTTGATCTAGTTGATCTAGTTGATCTAGTTGATCTAGTTGATATAGTTGATATAATTGATTTAGTTGATCTAGTTGATCCTTTTGATCTAGTTGATCAGGTTGATCAGGTTGATCTAGTTGATCTAGTTGATCTAGTTGATCTAGTTAACCTAGTTGATCTAGTTGATCTAGTTGATCTAGTTGATCTAGTTGATCTATCTATCTACCTGATTTATATTGAAAGAATGAAGGGATATCTGGTAAGGATCAGGGCTCTGTAGAGTCTGTAGGGTTGATGAGCTGAAAACGTCCTGCTGCTGTAAACTCATGTTACTGGAGAAGGGTGGAGGGAAGTATGGGGGTTGAAACTCAGGAGTTCTTGAAGCTGGAGGAAAACTGTTAACTCTCTCCTAAAACAAACCAAAATGAAAAAAATATTTTTTTTGTAATATTTTTGTTTACATTAAGTTCTCAAAATGAACTGATTACTCGCCTAAAATTCAATATTCATTATTCTTTGCAACCTGATGGTGTGAACCCTTACTATTTCAAACTAAGAATATTTTTATCAAAGTTCTATAGGAAATCAAGAGACTGAAGAGAGTTATCAGTTTCTTTATTTTGTTTACATTATTCCCACAACTGCAGTACACGTTGGCTGTACACAAATCTTTCAAGATTCATTTCTAAACTTTTCTTGGTAAAATGTTTTACATGTTTTAAAGTTCATAATGCAAGATTAAAAATGTGTCTACGTTGAATATTATGTTTTTATTATTCTAAATCTAATTATCCTTTTACAGATGCATTTTGCATTATGCACCTGAAAAATTCCCACTTGGCGCCAAAAAAATGTAAATATTTCAACAAGTCTCAGCCTGTAATTAATCTAGGCTGTATTAACATGGTCTAAAGAGGAGATACATATTCTCCCAGTCTTAAATCCTAGCCGGAAAACGCAAATTTTGTGGATTTTGTCAAGAATAGAAATTACGTAAGGTTCATGTCCACACTAATATTTATAGTGGAACTGATTACATAACTCAAACTTAAATTTGATCATCCCTACATCTTCACAACTTGATGGGTAAACCATACTTAAAACTTTAACTATTTGATCTAGAAGAATTTCTTATTCAAAACATTAGATTTACTATAATATCAAAGGTTGCGAAGATATAAGAAAATTAAAAAATTGGAGTTTGAGGCAAGTAGTCAGTTTCTCTCATGTTCATCTAGAGTATGCATTATTTTATCACTCTAAACTATCTCTCATATTGTTAATAGTTGATGTAGGGAGGGGGTTGAAAGTTGACGAGTGGGGAGGAGGGTTTAAAAAATAATGTTTACCATATCATTATAATCTTTTTAATATATTCAATAAAGTAACTTTAAAAGTATTGATTATATAGATAGATTAAAGTTATAACCCCATTTAAATGAACTAATAAGTAGGAATTCAATTACTTTGATTTGAAGGGTTCTATTGGTTTATAATATCAAAGGTTACATAAAGATCTGAGAAGTTTTGAATTTTCAAAAAGTTGTACTATTTTTCACAATACCAAAAGGCATCCTCAAAGAGATGAGAAAATGGTAACACGAGTCCAATCATTTGCTTCGTTAACGAGCCCCAACACCAGTTAAGAATAAGGATTCACTGCCCTTGATCTCGTTAACGGAACAAACTTGTTGAAACCTCGGTATTTTTCTAATAAAATTTATTTTATCTCCGAGACTTGAAATATTTTGGTTCTAAGATTGGTGGATCACGCAACTGAACCCAGTTCTGGGGTTTAATCATCAACCTTTATTGCAAATAAAACTTGATATATCTCCTGAACCGCACATATGCGTCATGAACCACAATCAAATCTTTAAATAAATTGATTTCTTGTGTATAAACGAACACGTTACTCTTGTTATAGACTGGGGCAAGCCGAGAGATAAAATTACTCTGTTTTATGGTTACTAAAACCCAGAGAGAGAATGATTTTATGTTTAATAAAAGTTGAGAAAATTGAATGAAATCTAGAACTTTGGCACGAGGCAATGGTTCACAAGGAAAATCAATGGTTCCGGTTGGAGGAGAAACTCCTCCTCTAAATCCGGGAAAACTGCCACGGTTCGGTAAATCCACCAATCCTGCCACACGTCGGAATCTCCGAGTCTATTAAGAGCATGTTTCCGGGACCACCCGGAGAGGTTGAATGTGGGAGCTGGGTTTTTTTCTTCTCTTTGCTCAAAGATTTACAGATCATATTCAGAGATACAAGTTGGGGTGCATGCATACCATTCAATACACCTTTCAGACTGTAAGTGGTTTCAAGGAAATCTGATTTTAATCTTCAGATTGAAAACTTTTCTACACTTCTTTTCTCAGAGTTGAAAGAATTGCTGGATATCATATAATTTCCCTGAGTTCGGGCAAAATGTTGGTAAACTTCCCAGAATCTTTCAGTTCTTTACAATCAGTTCAACATATTTTCCATTCGTAGAACCTTATCTTGTCCGGACTCTGGGTACCGATCTAACCTGATTAGGACCTCTGTGTTAAGTTATACAAGGATACAAGGATACAAGGATACAAGGATACAAGGATACAAGGATACAAGGATACAAGGATACAAGGATACAAGGATACAAGGATACAAGGATACAAGAGTACAAGGATACAAGGATACAAGGATACAAGGATACAAGGATACAAGAGTACAAGGATACAAGGATACAAGGACACAAGAATACAAGAGCACAAGGATACAAGGATACAGTGATACAGGGATACAAGGATACAAAAGAAAAACCGATGAAAAATATGAACTCGCAAATATTTTATAAGTTTTGTTGCTTAAGACTGACGTGGGATAATTCCAACTCTGACAGAGGAATATCAACTCAATCCAATGCAATTAAAATTGTTAAATATCTAAATGTACGGAAATGAGCCGCTTTAATGTGAATTATACACTGGCAACTTACAGAGTGTCCAAATAAAAAGTGGAACATAAACTTTAATTTGTATATTTGAAGAATATGCTTAGAGTGCATCTGATAATGTTCTATTTTAAATAGGGTCTGTCTTAGTGAACGATTTTTGGACCCCTCCCGAGCCCCCCCCCCCCCCCCTATCAATTTTGTTTATGACCAAATTAGTTTTTATTTAGCATTATTTAGGGTTAGGTTAGGTTAAGACACTTTATGGGCCGAGCGCTGCGGCTAGTACAGGCTAGGGGGCCGAGCGCTGCGGCTAGTACAGGCTAGGGGGCCGAGCGCTGCGGCCACATGTCTTACATTTAAGATTCATGTCATTTAAGATCCATGCACAAATTTGATAGGAGGGGGGGGGGCTTGAGGGGGGGTCCAAAAATCGTTCTCTAGGAATATACCTTTAAATGTAGAAAGATAACTTATCATGCTTTTAAAATACCAAGACTGATAATTTCCCATCATTAAATGCCGATTGGATCAAAGACCAATTTTTTATGGGACACCCTGTACCTGACAATTACAATGTCAAACTTTCAAGACAATTATGAAAGAATTGGCCGGAAATCACAGTGGTTTATATATGGGATATTTTAGTCGATATTTTACGTTGAACCCAGCGGGGGTTTCAAACCCTCATTTCCTTTAAACAAATTGACACCAGGATTCCAGCCCCAACTTGTCATTGCAATCGATAGATTGCAATAAGCAACGTTACCATAGTCGATGTATGGACGATTTAGAATACATGAGTAATATGAAAATTTTATTACTCGTAGGTTTTCGACTTCAAACAAATTTGTTAAGATTTTACAGATTTTTTTGAAAGTTATTTTCAACTTTGTTTTTAGTGAACGATACAAGGATTGGTTTATTTGAAACTAGTTTAGCGTTAAAAATCAATACAAACTAGATTAAATTCGAAGGTTTGAAAAATTCTTCTTTGATCTATTTTTATTCTCAGATGAAGGGGAATATAAAGAAAGAAAAAGAAGCCAGGAAGAGATTGAGAACTCATGAATAAAACAGAATGAATGAAAATTGTTGTTAAGATACAGATGAATGATTAAAAGATGAGTTGGTTTACTGTCCGAAGCATGGTCAAGAAAACTAGCAAAATACCAGAAAAGTGTCCTGAAGAAAATACTGTTTCTGACTAATTTTGTGTTCCTTAGAAAACGTTTTAATAAATATCTCTTTACAGAAACATTGGATCGAATTAAAATTTGCAATCATGCCTCTTCAATGACACATTGATCTAAAATATACATGCTCTCATGCAAAAGGTATTGAGTTTTTGGCTTAAACTCTTATTTTTTGGTCCTATATCTTTTCAAAAAAACCCCAGTTAGAAAAATAAAACGTTTAAACCATCAGGTTGCAAAGATGGGATTAGCAAATTTTAGTTTTGTACAAAAACTCAATTCCTTTATCGGCATTTTTTCAATTACTTCTTTTTCAACTTTAAGCTAGAAAGAACTGGTTGTAGCAATTTAATTGTCATGTCTAGAGCTACAAAAATTTGACATAGTGAAAGTTAAAGTGAAAAGTGGACCCAGTCATAAAAATTGATGCACAATTTCCATAGCTGTCTAGCTGGATCTCTTAGCGCTAGAATATAACAAGGAGTATGGGGAAATAAAGATGAAAAGAAGTAAGGATAAAAAGCATAAAAGGAAGAGAATTAAGAAGGGGTGGGGGAAAAGGTTGGAAAAGGAGGGGGAAATTACGGTTTTATTTAAAACTAAAACTTTAAATAAACTTTGCCATTGTTATAAAGTTGTAATTTTTTCGATTGTGCATTCAAAGTTAGACAACTCTATTTTATAATTACTAAGAGTCCCAAAAATAAAAATTATTTGCGGCATTTTTATAAACTTATTTGCTTGAAATATTACGTTGCTAAGATAGTATTAAATAAAAAATTTGAGTTTGTGACAAAAACATCAATAAACATTTTTAATCAATTAAATATTACAATTTTTTTTAATTAATCAAACTCAGCCAGGATCAATCAAGTGTTGATCAAGATATTTGATCAAGATATTAAATCATACATTGATTGTGAAATTCAAAGGACTAAAGATAAGAGATTAAAAAAACTACCTTGTTAAAAGCACTTTAAGTTAGTGTCAATTTTAAATATATTGAGCTGATTAACATTTAGATCAGAAACACGTAGCAAGTACATTATGCAAAAACATTTGTTGCAGACCAATTAAAAGGATTGTCGTTTTATTTTCAAGTAACCCTCCATGACAGGGCATTCCTGATTCACAACAGTACCCTTTTTGTTTTGCCGAAGGTTTAAAGGGTACCCTTGTGAATTGGGCATACGCCTCTTTGAATTTCACTTAGAATTACGTGTACAGTCTCTTTAAAGATTAAGTTATCTGAATATTCATGAAAAGTGCAAAACATTCCTGGAACCAATTCGTACTGTTTTATTGTATGCTAAAAGAGAGAAATCGAAAATCATTCAAATAAATAGATTTACATTGAAGATATAGGTTTTAAGAATGTTTCTACGCTCCTTAGTTCTCTTTTTTAATAAGGTACGAACTAGAATTTTTAATTCACAGGAACTAAGTTTTTGACATACACTTAAATTTTCTAATGTCTTTGCAATCTGTTGGTGTGCATCAGAATTCATAGTTTGAAATATAAAATATCTAAACATCGGGTTGCAAAGAAATTGGGATTACAAAGTTGATTTTATTTCAAACTGTATATAATTATTTAAAAACAAAACCTCAAATCTATCTAAACTTTTTTACTGGTTGGTTTCTTGATACCAATTGTATTTTTGTAATGGGATATATATTTTTCTTAAATATTTACAAGCCGCCTTAAAAAATGCCGGGAGATAATTATTCATTTTAGGGTTAAAACACAGTTACTTCCGTCATCATTGCTCACAAGGTTGCGGAAGTTATTTAAAAAAACAAAACAAATACCTCCATAGCGGTCATCCTGTTCTCTGCTATAAGTTGCATCAAGAGCTAGGACGTCTGTAGGACGGAATTCTGCTCAGAACTATTCAGACGTAGACGTCCTATACACTTAATCAAGTCCTATCACTGTAGGTAATTGTACAGTACTGCGATATTGTAATACATAAAGTAAGCAGATTTTGTACTTCCGGTATTTTTTCTTGTTTACAGTTAACAAGAGTTAACAGAACAAAATTAAAGATTGCCGCGGGAGTTCAGTGTCTGACCGTAAGTCTCGCGAACAACTGATTCCACCTGTTCAAATCTCCGAAGCGCGGCGCTTGTATGAAACCCCCGGCGCGCCCCGCGGCCCCCCTGTCCGGAGCACTTGCCAACATTTTACGCGCTTACATGAGGGGGGTGATCGTGTAACATGGGCGCGGTTCAGCTAATAAGCATGAGTACTTACATATACTTCAATTCATAGACATTTCATCAAACCTTGATAGACTGCAGAGCTTAATAATCAAACAATTACATTATTGTCAACCATTAATGTATTGTCAACTAGACAGAAAGAGAAGGTAAAATGTCTGCGACATTACTGCTACCACCTCGTAGCTCCTCTGATTTATACACAAGTATGAGAAAAACTAATTTATGTGGTTTTTCATTTTCTTCTCAATATCTCTTTAATAAGAGGAACTATTGTTGAAAACATAAAATAGTTCAAGATTACTTGCAATTTACTTTAGTTTGACGTGATTGTCAACCATTATTGTCAACCATTTTGTCAACCATTATTGTCAACCATTATTGTCAACATTATTGTCAACCATTATTGTCAACCATTATTGTCAACCATTATTGTCAACCATTTTGTAAACCATTATTTTCAACCATTATTGTCAACCATTATTGTCAACCATTATTGTCAACCATTATTGTTAATCATTATTGTCAACCATTATTGTCAACATTATTGTCAATCATTATTGTCAACCATTATTGTCAACCATTATTGTTAATCATTATTGGTAAAACGAACCGAGATATAAAAGAAACTTGGTAAAACGAACCGAGATATAAAAGAAACCTGGCAAAACGAACCGAGATATAAAAGAAATCTGGTATAAAACTAACCCAGATATAAAAGGAACCTGCTATAAAAGGAACTCGGTATAAAAGGAACCTGCTATAAAAGGAATCCTGGTATAAAAGGAACCTGGTATGAAAGGAACCCTGGTATAAAAGGAACCTGGTATGAAAGGAACCCTGGTATAAAAGGAATCTGGTATGAAAGGAACCCTAGTAGTTTGAAAGGAACCTGGTATAAAAGGAACACTGGTATAAAAGGAACACTAGTATAAAAGGAACCTGCTATAAAAGGAACCCGGTATAAAAGGAACCTGGTATAAAAGGAACACTAGTATAAAAGGAACCTTCTATGAAAGGAACCCTAGTATAAAAGGAACCTGGTATAAAAAGGAACCCTGGTATAGAAGGAACCTGGTATAAATGGAACTCTAGTATAAAAGGAACCCTGATTTAAAAGGAACCCTAGAATAAAAGGAACCTGGTATGAAAGGAACCCTGATATAAAAGGAACCTGGTATGAAAGGAACCTTAGTAAAAAAGGAACCTGGTATGAAAGGAACCCTGGTATAAAAGGAACCTGGTATGAAAGGAACCTGGTATAAAAGGAACCATGGTATAAAAGGAACCTGGTATAAATGGAACTCTAGTATAAAAGGAACCCTGGTTTAAAAGGAACCCTAGTATAAAAGGACCTGGTATTAAAGGAACCCTGATATAAAAGGAACCTGGTATGAAAGGAACCCTGGTATAAAAGGAACCTGGTATGAAAGGAACCCTGGTATGAAAGGAACCCTGGTATAAAAGGAACACCCTGAGAAAGACTCTCTACCTGGTATAATGATGTTGAAGGTAGGAAAATGTGGAACAGTAATGATTATAAGACTAGGACGCAAATTCCTAATTATCCACAATTTTCTCTGACGTTCAATAATTAGAACCTGGAGTAGGACTAATTACTCTCACTATAAGATTATCTAACACAATCTTTATTCAGATAAACGTCATTTGCTAAATTTATCTGTCCTTCTATTCATCGACGATCTATTTTTCGATCTATCTATCTATCTATTTTTTAATGTATTTATCTATTCGTTAATTAATTCATCTATTTATTTTTTCTAGTCGTCAATCTATTCATTTCTCTGTTTTTTGATCTCTTTATCTATTCTTTAGTCTATTCATCTATTTTTTCCAGTCGTCAATTTATTCATTTATCTTTTTCTAATCTATCTATCTAGTCATCTATCAATTTTTTATCTATACATATGTCTACTCCCCAGTCTTATTAATTTTTCGTCAATTTTTAATCTAATCATATTTCTAGTAATCTATACATCTCTTTTCTTTAATGGTTTATTTCTTGAAAATCGCAGACGTTTCGTACAGCGCCGGTTTTTTTTGTAAAATGGGGGTGTTATGTATCATATTAGTATCTTAAGATGGCTGAACATTTAATAAAGAAGTAGAACACAAAGGATTGGTACTGCTAGAATCAAGGATATTATAACTAAGGATAGATATTGTGCTAAATTCAAGGATTGTATAACCATGGATAAACCATGGAAAATCAAGGATAGTAAAACTTAGGAAAGATATTGCTAAAATCAAGGAAGAATAGATACCCTTTCTCAACCCTTTATCAGTCAAAAATTTTAATTTGTTTGATATTATAGCATTCTTCCTATCACCAACACTACTATTAAAATTTTGCGTAAACTTTTAAAGCAGGGCTTACTTTAAAGTGTTGAGAGGCCTTGACTATTGCTTTTACATTGTCCTTTTTTGTAGCAATGAACATGAAGATTTAAAAGCTAAAAAGTGCGTGTTCATAGTTTTAGTATTAAAGATGAATTTGGTGAAATCCTGAGAGATTTGTGCGTCAGAATGGCAAACTGTATGCAAATTATTGGTACGACTTTGTGACCTCGTAGCAGCTTTTGATACGGAGAAGTTATGATTGAAAACATTTTACATTGTATTCTAATAATTTTCTATCCCTATTTTATGCGATCCTTGGTTTGGTGGGTTGGATAGAGTTACATTTTTATAAATGGAATAGTCTTCATATTGTTCAGACATAACGTACAGACAGACAGACAGATCGTACAGACAGACAGACAGATCGTACAGCGGAAATTAAACATTTCCGACAGAAGAATCTTGTCTGGCTAAATTTAAACACATATACACAATCAGGGTTATACCAACAAAGGATGAGCCTTGAATGACGATCTAAAACTTGTTAAATATAAAGATCTCAAGATTAAATGTTATTTTATGAATACCCTGTAAAAAAAACTGTAGAACAGGAAGACAAAAACTAAAAAAATATTTCTGTATTTTTAATATTGTAAAAAGCAAATAGTTTTACTAGTAGCTGCGTTTCATTAAACTTTTGAACTAATATCTTGCGTTTTTCTATTCTACAGATTTATTCTGGTTTCACTGTACAGATTTCTTATCATGAAGCTTTTCAAACTAAAAACGAACAAAGTTAAAATTCTAAGATAGCTCCTTTATCGTTGTTTAAATACTCCATCCAAAGGAACTGAATTTTAAGATAACTCCTTTATCGTTGTTTAAATACTCCATCCAAAGGAACTGAATGCTCCTTTATCGTTGTTTAAATACTCCATCCAAAGGAACTGAATTCTGAAATAACTCCTTTATCATTGTTTAAATACTCCATCCAAAGGAACTGAATTCTAAGATAGCTCTTTTATCATTGTTTAAATACTCCATCCAGAGGAACTTAATTCTAAGATAGCTCCTTTATCGTTGTTTAAATACTCCATCCAAAGGAACTGAATTCTAAGATGGCTCCTTTATCTTTGTTTAAATACTCCATCCAAAGGAACTGAATTCTAAGATGGCTCCTTCATCATTGTTTAAATACTCCATCCAAAGGAACTGAATTCTAAGATAGCTCCTTTATCGTTGTTTAAATACTCCATCCAAAGGAACTGAATTCTAAGATGGCTCCTTTATCATTGTTTAAATACTCCATCCAAAGGAACTGAATTTTAAGATAGCTCCTTTATCGTTGTTTAAATACTCCATCCAAAGGAACTGAATTCTAAGATGGCTCCTTTATCGTTGTTAAAATACTCCATCCAAAAGAACTGAATTCTAAGATGGCCCCTTCATCATTGTTTAAATACTCCATCCAAAGGAACTGAATTCTGAGATAGCTCCTTTATCGTTGTTTAAATACTCCATCCAAAGGAACTGAATTCTATGATGGCTCCTTTATCGTTGTTTGAATGCTCCATCCAAAGGAACTGAATTTTGAAATAGCTCCTTTATCATTGTTTAAATTCTCCATCCAAAGGAACTGAATTTTAAGATAGCTCCTTTATCGTTGTTTAAATACTCCATCCAAAGGAACTGAATTCTAAGATAGCTCCTTTATCATTGTTTAAATACTCCATCCAAAGGAACTGAATATAGCTCCTTTATCATTGTTTAAATACTCCATCCAAAGGAACTGAATTCTAAGATAGGTCCTTTATCGTGGTTTAAATACTCCATCCAAAGGAACTGAATTCTGAAATAACTCCTTTATCATTGTTTAAATACTCCATCCAAAGGAACTGAATTCTAAGATAGCTCCTTTATCGTTGTTTAAATACTCCATCCAAAGGAACTGAGTTCTAAGATAGCACTTTTATTATTGTTTAAATACTCCATCCAAAGGAACTGAATTCTAAGATAGCTCATTTATCGCTGTTTAAATACTCCATCCAAAGGAACTGAATTCTAAGATAATTCCTTTATCGTTGTTTAAATACTCCATCCAAAGGAACTGAATTCTAAGATGGCTCCTTTATCGTTGTTTAAATACTCCATCCAAAGGAACTAAGTTCTAAGATAGCTCTTTTATCATTGTTTAAATATTCCATCCAAAGGAACTGAATTCTAAAATGGCTCCTTTATCGTTGTTTAAATACTCCATCCAAAGGAACTGAGTTCTAAGATGGCTCCTTTATCATTGTTTAAATACTTCATGCAAAGGAACTGAATTCTAAGATGGCTCCTTTATCATTGTTTAAATACTCCATCAAAAGGAACTGAATTCTAAGATGGCTCCTTTATCATTGTTTAAATACTTCATCCAAAGGAACTGAATTCTATGATGGCTCCTTTATCATTGTTTAAATACTCCATCCAAAGGAACTGAATTCTGAGATAGCTCCTTTATCGTTGTTTAAATACTCCATCCAAAGGAACTGAATTTATACACATAAACATGGAAACAAAGAGAAACTATAGATTAAAAAAGCTTCTCTTTTTTTACTTGTAAAATGTAGTTCGAAAAAAGATGGTAACAAACAAAAGTAAAATTCAAAAAAGTCGTCTTCATTGTATTGATATAATCGTGTACCACTGTAGATCAAATAATCTAAGTTTGATAAGAAAATTTGAGTTTGTGCCAAAGACTCAAGAAAAGCGTAAATTATGTGTGAACATTCGCAAAACTTCCTAAATTCAGAACTGCATTCTAGACTGCTATGTAACCCCCCCCCCCCCCCCCCTTGTTGAATTCATTACCCCTCCCCTCTTGAAGGTTATTCCCCCTCTGTTATAAACCAAAGTGAAGTTAAGTTGACCGAATGTTTTGTTAGTCCAACATCTCTATTATACTTCATTGTTATGTTTAGGGGAAAATACAGAGGAAGGAAAACAGAGATTTTTCTCAGGATATCAAACCAGCTCTTCTTTCTTCTCAGGATATCAGACCAGCTCTCTTTTCTTCTCAGGATATCAGACCAGCTCTCCTTTCTTCTCAGGATATTCATTCTTTATTCTTTTAACTCTTCCGAGTTTCTTTCATAACACTTTCTTTAAACCTTCTTTAGACCTCTTTCCTTTTTATCTTTTTCTTGTTAGAGTTTCTTCTTTATCTTTCTTTAGGGCTCTCTTTCCTTTCAGAGTTTCTTCTTTCGTATTTACTTTCCTTTTCTTGTTTATTTTTATCTCTTATTCCTTTCAAGAATTCTTTATTGTCTAATATAGAAATTAAATTTTTTTTAGCTTTGGGAAAATGTGGAAACGGGGTCTGTGTTTAAAAAGTAGTGAGTGATGGTGTGAGTGTATGTGTGTGTGTACTGTGTAATTGACTGTATCGTGTAGAGGATCTATAAACCACTCACCATCTATTGTCCGGCCATCAATAGGAGCTCAAACTTTTTACTCTCTTTCTCCCTTCTCCTTATACTCTTCTTTCATCCTTACTCTCCCTTCATCCTTATACTCTTCTTTCATCCTTACTCTCCCTTCATCCTTATACTCTTCTTTCATCCTTACTCTCCCTTCATCCTTATACTCTTCTTTCATCCTTTACTCTCCCTTCATCCTTATTCTCTTCTTTCATCCTTACTCTCCCGACATCCTTATACTCTTCTTTCATCCTTACTCTCCCTTCATCCTTATACTCTTCTTTCATCCTTACTCTCCCTTCATCCTTATACTCTTCTTTTATCCTTACTCTCCCTTCATCCTTATACTCTCCTTTCATCCTTACTCTCCCTTCATCCTTATACTCTTCTTTCATCCTTACTCTCCCGACATCCTTAATCTATCTATCTATCTATCTATCTATCTATATATGAACGCTTGTGTCCACATATGATCCCATAATACCCGTCTTGGTGACAAATATTGGTGGCTAGGCTTCAAGCTGCCCCAACTGCCTGAAAATGTGTGTTTAACTGCCTGAAATTATGGATTGTCTGCCTGCTTGGACGGCCTGATTGCAGGCTTGTGTCACTCAAATATGTAAAATTCGAATAATATGAGGGCAGAAGAGGAAGGGAGTGCAGGGCGACCATGAGCCCTGCGTTATGACATCTAAGCCACTACTAAATTAAGAAAATTGATAGCGAGCCCCATGAAACCATTTCAGAGACTCTTGTTGTAATCTCCAACTGCTAAAAAAAATAATAATTAGAGAAGAGAATTCCGGTGACGAAGATGATTAGCAGAGCTCGGAGATTGCTTTGCCGGGCTTGAAGTCAACTGCACCCCCTCCCTCGGCAGGAGGTGGTACAGGTTGGAGGTGGTACAGGACGACGGAATATTAAAAAACTGAAAATCCAGGAATTGAAGAAATACAGACAAAATGAAGTGCCATTATAATGCCTGTCAAAAGTCGCCTTTGTTCGATATTTTTTTCAGAATTTAAACCAAAAAATTCCTCTGTTAGGTGCAAATTATAACTACATGCATAAATGAATTTAATAAACAGGTTATTCATTATTTTTTATTCTGAAAAATAAGAATTAATTTCGAATGAAAAGTATGAGAAAACGGCAACAATCCTTCCGTTTGGTTGGTTTTTAACAAAGTATTTTTGAAAAATGCTTGACACTTTATTAGCAAGTTCGAACAGATAGAAAGACGTGGACTTTTTAATTAAAAGAGACCTGCACTGTCTTGTAGGAGCTCTAGCTAGGTGCACTGTCTTGTAGGAGCTCTAAAGGGACTGTATAGTAGTATAATTTCAATATATTGTCTGATTCACAACAGTGCAGCACCCTGCAAAGCTTTGATTTATCAAGAATGACTGAGACTTCCAGTTTATAAATTACGATTACAATTTAATTGTGATTTCTCTAAATATTGCATATTGTGATTTCTCTATATATTGCATATTGTGATTTCTCTATATATTGCATATTGTGATTTTTTTATATATTGCATATTGTGTTTCCTCTATATATTGCATATTGTATTTTCTCTATATATTGCATATTGTTATTTCTCTATATATTGCATATTGTGATTTCTCTATATATTGCATATTGTGATTTCTCTATATATTGCATACTAGCCTTAGAGGGCGCTTCGCGCCCATCTTCTAAATTAATTGTGAACATGTTCTGTGTACATCGTAAAACAAAACAAAAATAATTCGCGGATTTTCACAAAAAAATTCGTGGATTTTCAAAATTTTTAAAATTTAATGAAGATCGAATTTTGATGGAGACAAATATTTAAAATTTTGATCATTCATAAACCTTCCCTAGGGTCCCTAGATGTCCCACAAAAAAATTGGGCCCGATCGGTGCAGCCGTTTTGACGTTTATTGGATACAAACAGACAGACAGACAGACAGACAGACAGACAAACAGACAGACAATCCAAATTTATATATAGATTGTGATTTCTCTATATATTGCATATTGTGATTTCTCTATATATTGCATATTGTGATTTCTCTATATATTGCAAATTTTTCTTGTAGAAATTATGGAGAGATTTGTCAGAATATAACTCTTTAATGTAATAGAAAATAGTCAATATCTTCCATATATTATTGATCAGATAAAAGTTTTTATTCAATTTTGATAAAATTTATCACACCTAATATTTCCTGTTGAAGGGTGATTAAGTGACTTTATCGCCCTACAACAGGGCGAAAAAATAACTTTTTCACCCTGCTATTAAAATTTCAAATTTCATACCAAATTTTTCTCATTGTAGGGTGATAAAGTTACTTAATCACCCTACAACAGGGTGATTAAGTAACTTTATCGACCTGCTTTTAAATAATTTGAGTAAAATTGAATAAAACTATATATGTAATTGGAATGGGTATCATGCGTGCGAAAAAGTTTTTGCTGTGATCTTAAACAAACTAGAAAAAAATAGAAATCCCGGCAAAAACTTTTTCGCACTTAATAATACCCATTACAATAACATAAATAAGTTTAAATCTAGGCCATTGGGAATTAATCGCATTTTTTTCATCTATTAACTTTCTTTTTGTTTGTTTATGTGTCTCTTTTTAAAATTATTTCTTTTATTTTGATGGTAATTGTATTGTTAGAACTGAAATATATTTTCTGAAAAATTTGAAAATAACATCTGCAGATTCTGTATCTTTATATATAAAGTTGTAATCTCTGTTTGTCTGTTTGTTTGTCCGATCATAACTCAGGAACCCCAGGACCGATTTGCCTCAAATTTTGATTAGGGAACTCGGGAGTCCACGAGAATGTTCTTAGATTGGTATTAAAACTTTAAGTTGCGTGGGTCAACTTTATAGCGAAAAGTTAGTTTCCCGGTTAAAATCGTATAAGTGCGGGTAAACGGCGGGAGTAACTAAGAGTACCCAAGCTAGTTCAAATATATTCTTTTTTAAAAAAAAGGTTAATTTTGTGTCTAGTTAAAAATATGCCGGGCTAAAACACTTTTCTTTTTTAAAATTTCTGGATATCCTAAATCTATTTTTGCTGGAAACTTCAACACTTTAAACTGACATTTTTTTTGTAAACAATATTTCGCTGATTTTTCTGTTAAAATCTGCGAATGTCGACATTTTTTCGAGCAAAAGTTTTTATCTTTAACTATCCTTAAACCTTCTTTGTCGTCATTTTAGTTACCACTAAATGTTTCCCAATCGGTTCAGCCTAGTTGACGATTATTGGATACCTTACTAAACCTGAATATAATATTAAATTGACACAAAATTGCACTTACTTGTGAATGTTCACAGTACATATTTTATGATTCCCCGTATATATACAATAAAGTAATTAGAACAAAAAAGTTTTATACATTTTAAAATACCTATAACCAACCTGAATTCGTCCACCCAGGATAATAAAGTAAAAAAGCCGGAGAATAAAATTTCGTTCTGCACTTTTTGTTTAGGCCCAATTTAAAGGGTAAAATCGGCTAGAAATAGGACAGAAAACTGTAAACTATTCCTTTTATCTATAAAAATAAGAAAAACTCTTAGAAACATATAATTTTCAAACCCATCGAACTTATAATCACATAAGGCTCCCCAAAACTCTCTCCCCCACCTTCCATGTAAATTGCAAATCTCTAAGCAATAAGCATAAAATTTTTGACAACCGAAATAGCAACCAAAAATTATGATAAACAAGATTTTAAAAAATTAAGATTATGCCCCCCCCCCCCCTCCTCCGCTGATTGTTTTCTCCACTAAGCAAGGTTATATGAATATAAAACATCTATTACAGCTCATTACTGCCCGTCTTTAAATTTTTATGCACCCGCCCCGTCTTTAAATATTTATGCACCCGGTAAATGACTGAAATAAATACATTTATGTTACAACTGACGCATTTATGTTTCAGCTGACGCATTTTTCCAGCTAGAAATATAAAAAGTGCGTAAAATGCGTGAATGGTCCAGGGTTGTAAACATCGGGCCGGGCTGTAAATGTTAATTAATGTATTTGTATGTAAAGTGAATACAGGTCATTATCTTAACTTCAAGTAGTCCCTTGTTTATGTACAAAAAGCTAGAAATTGAGGACGCTTCGTGGCCTTTTAAAAGTTTAAGAGAATAGAATATATATTAGAGTAGAATTTACTAGAAAAAAGTGTAAAACGGCCATTTTGTTGTACTGTTTCCATACTTCAGGTGTACTTCACATAATTATGCTATATAACCTTTTGGGCCCTGGAATATCATTTTATAGAAAATGTAAAATTAATATTAAAAGAAAACCAAATTATGAAATAGGCTGGTTTCATCATTGACCAATGATCATTTCACATAGACTCTATGCCTTTCACTTTACAAACGATGATTTTCCATTATAACTATAAATCAAATGATGTTTTTATTCACCTAATTCATTATAAAGTTTATTTAACAGCTTTAAATAATTCGAAATTGAAATGTGGATAGTCTAGGGAACATACTGTAATAATGTACTCTACTGCATATAATTTGTGAACATTTACATGATTTGTACACTTTGAACTCCCTTTAAGGCTGAAAGGGACTGAAAAAACTCATACCGACAGATTCTTTAAATGCCCCTCTAATATATATTCTTTTCTCTTTGACTATATCTGTAATTCACCATTCTACTAATACTTAGAAAAAAACATGGATCTAATTTTTAAAAATCAAATCATAAAATCGTTATTGGAACTGAAAAGCTATAAGATTGCCTTCTATATGGAATACCATTGAGCCACATAAAACTTTGAAAAAGGAAGACGACATTTAAGCAATGTTATTGTATTTGATGTTGTTTAAATCAAATAGGTTTACTGCAGTAGCTTGAAAATAAACTAATATAGTAAAATGGGTCTGCGTACACGGCAAAAATCTGTGCTTCATGTTCATTGGACTATTTCAAATCATAACTTTAGTCGTCCTCCTATTCCACAGTTGTATGGGTACCACTGTACAAATTTATATTTTTAAGTAAAACTAAAATTATTTTAATTAACTGGGACATTTGCAATTTTGAACTTGAAAAGAAACAACGAAACCAAAATGCCAACAAGATTTTAAGAAAAGATTGAATTGTGTAAGTATTTAAATAAAACCGGTAATTTTAAAAAGTTGCATTTTAATTCAAGTTAAAAATCCAGCGAAATGTTATATTAAAAAATACTAGATAAATTTGCGGAAATGCTTACAAAGGACATAAGAAACTTCAAAATGATCATTGAGATATGAATGAAAACTTTGAAGATATCAACGAAAACCTTAAATAAATCAATGAAAATCCTTGAAGAAATCAATGAAAACCTTGAAGATATCAATGAAAACTTTGAAGAACTCAATGAAAACCTTGAAGAAAGCAATGAAAACCTTTTTAAATCAATGAAAATGAATAGATCAAGGAACCCCATGCATTGATCAATTAAAACCTTACATTGATCGATGAAAACTTTAAAGATATCAATAAAAATCGCGGAGAGACTGATAAAACTTTGAATAGATCAATGAAAACCTTGAAGAAAGAAATCTATCAAAACCATGAAGTGAACTATGAAAACCTTAAAAAAATCAATGAAAACCTTGAATAGATCAATGAAAACATTTAAGAAACCAATTAAAACCATAAATTGATCAATTTCAACCTTGAAGAGATCCAAGAAATCTGAAAGAGATCGCCCAAGAATGAAAACCTTGAAGAATTTTAAGAAGTTGAGAAAAATTAGATTATATGACAGGGATAAAAAAGAAAATGGCGTATTAAAACCGAGAACCTTCAAATAAATAAATTGAGACCTAAATCCTTGAAAACTAGGATCCGGACCCTGATAACTTTTGAATTTGATGAGACTAAACTACAAAATTAACTCAAACGTTTACAAAAACTTTTAAAATTAGAAGTTGTTTAACTTGTCAGATTTATAGTAATCATCTAGAATTGGTCGAATCTTCGAACTTTCGCGAATAAGAGACTGGTTAAAGAAGGAGATTAATATATCAATTGATTTAGAACAAGTTTAGCGGATTCTAGAAGTACAAAAGTTCTCACCCCAGGTTGTATGGAGTTTAATTATCTCTGAACCCACAATCAGTTTAGAAGAAAATCCATAAAAAAGTAATTTTAAACTTTTGAAATTGGTTTGTAGTAAATGCATTTTATTCATCTTTAAAATGTTTGGTATTTTTAGGAAAACAGGTTAAACCTTTTAAACCAATCTTGAAAGTATTTTCAACTACTGGTTTAGATTCAACTACTGGATTAGATTTAACTACTGGATTAGATTAAACTACTGGATTAGATTCAAAAACTGGATTAGATTCAAAAACTGGATTAGATTCAACTATTAGATTAGATTCAACTACTGGTTTAGATTCAAATACTGGATTAGATTCAACTATTAGATTAGATTCAACTACTGGTTTAGATTCAACTACTGGATTAGATTCAACAACTAGATTAGATTCAACTACTGGATTAGATTCAAAAACTGGATTAGATTCAAATATTGGATTAGATTCAACTACTAGTTTAGATTCAACTACTGGATTAGATTCAACTACTGGATTAGATTCAACCACTGGATTAGATTCAACTACTGGATTAGATTCAACTACTGGATTAGATTCAAATATTGGATTAGATTCAACTACTAGATTAGATTCAACTACTGGTTTAGATTCAACTACTGGATTAGATTCAACTACTGGATTAGATTCAACTACTGGATTAGATTCAAATATTGGATTAGATTCAACCACTGGATTAGATTCAACTACTGGTTTAGATTCAACTACTGGATTAGATTCAACTACTGGATTAGAGTCAACTACTGGATTAGATTCAACTACTGGATTAGATTCAAATATTGGGGCAGGTTTAAATTATTGTATTATTGTTTTACATTTTCACCCTGGTTATTTTGTCCTTTGATCTACTTTAAGATCTGTTGGATCAAATAGTCCTATAGTCTACTCACCCTTAAGCTTTTACCATCATTTACCATCTTATTTTAGCCATTCTCTTTCAAAGCTTAGCTCTTTTCCATCTAACCTTATATATTAGTCCTTTTCTATCAAAGCTTAGTCTATCTTCCCCTTAAGATTAGTCTTTTTTATCTTATTTTAGTCTTTCTTCAACTTAGCTTTATAGTCCATTATATCTTAAGCTTGGTTCTTTCCCATCTTATTTTAGTTCTTCTCTATAAGATCCACTTCATTTTAACTTAGTCTTTTCCCATCTTTCCCTTTATTAGTCCTTAGCATTTTTATAAAATCAGAATATACTTTTTTAAAGAGTTCTTATTAAACAATTTTTTCTCTTACTTTGATCTTTCTATTAAACCTGTGAATGCCTAAGGTTAGATTCTGCTCCTAGTATCCTGGGATATCCCAGATATCCTCCAGCTAAATCTGCATCCTGGAGAAATTTAAAGGCACAACCCATCCTAGATATTTGAACAAGGTTCATGCAAGGTATTTACTGTTATAGCTCAGGGTACAACATTTGACCGGTCAGAGTTGTAAAAATTAATCTTTGCTCCACAATTACAGCGCGGGCCTTGGTTCGGTAGCTAGGGAGGTTTCATGGGGCAATCTAGAGTATTAAGTGGAGGGGGGNGGGGTCATGTATTCAGGGACTAATCAGAAACTTAAAGAGAATGTTAACCCAATTTCAAGTGACTCCAGTTTAAAGTATTATGTGTCCAACTCACAACGTTACCCTTTTACCTATTTTTGGATTAACATAATGAAAAATTATCAATAATTGGTTGGAGAAAAAAACATTTTTGCTCTAACATGCCACTCAATAAAAAGAAGGTCTTAAAAGTATGTATTTAAAGAAAATTTAGAAAGTCATAAAGTATATTTGTAAGGAGCAATCATATACATAGAAAATGTTTTTTGGGATCAATGTATAATATTTATACACCTTGACCGAAGTGCCTCAAATTTTTATTTTGGAGCTCGTTAGAACCTCAGGAAAGTTTAGAGCTTGTTTTCTAAATTCGAAGTTTAGTGTTTTTTTTTGTGTTTTTTTTGGGGGGGGGACTTAGTTTTCAGCAAAGCTGGGTTCCCTAGCCAGTATGTATAAAAATAGAAACTGATAGGTTCAGGGTGCAATAATTTCCACTTGAATTAGGTTTCATGATACCAGGGTTTCTTTCAATATTCATGATTGCTTTACAAATCATCTTCTGCCCCCTTTGACCCTTCTACAGCTTACATCTCAATGATTTGAATTCCAGGAGAATAGAATTCATGACAATTTAATTTTAAACAAACTGAAATTGGGCATTGACTTCAGTTTTAAATACTAAACTGCATTGCTGACAAGATTTACTCACTGACGACGCAATTTCAATAGTCCCTCCATATAGGGCATGTCTGATTCACTATTGAAGGAAATTGTTAGAATACAACATTTTTTCAGACTATCTTCCGCGTTGCTGCTTAATTAAAGGTTTAAATTGGCCGGGTGCCATTGTAAATCGGTCATATTGAAAATGGAGGGTCATAATTGAAATAACTTAAACAAGCGTGTTTCAGGAAATCAAAAATATAATTTTTAAAATGACTTTACTATATTGAAATCTTATTAACTGTTTTTTTTCTTTTCTAAGGTGTAACAAATCATGATTTATTTTCTAGTTCGTATCCTGCTGCTGTATGAAATCTCCCAAAAGTGTTCTTAAAAACTCACAAGATTAAATAAAAACAAAGACATCTCAATTCTCAATCAAGTATTAAACTCGTGGTTTCTCTTAATTTGTATGGAGGTATATAGGTCAAATTGCTATGACTCTCTCTTTAAGATATAAAAGTCTTTTGCTTGGTTTTAAGGAGCATACTTCAGTTGCATAGATTGGTTTCTTTAAATTTTAATCATTAAATTCTTAATTTCTTTACAGGGAGTGTTCGCGAAAAATGAAAGGGGGTATAGGCTTAATGCGAAAAATAATCGCTTTTGATCGCTGCTAATCTTACTTCTATCTGTTGCGTCTATAAGGAGCAAATTGTTAAAACCGACAACATATAACTCGGATCGTAAAAAATCAATTTAATTCCAAACAAATCATTCAGTTATTACAACCGATAATTATCGATAATTTTTCGACGCATTCGTATTTAGTTGATATTTCATAATATTTTCTTTTTTTATGATCGGATAGTTACTTTTATTCCTGTTTCGAGCATTTTTGATAATGAAGACGACATTTTCATATTTTCCAGGAATGTTCGAAAATCCAGCGCCAGAGAAATATCTCTAAAAAACAAAATAAAAAATATAATAAAATATAAACTATACATAAATGTGGCGAAAGATAATCGATGACTATAGGTTGTAATATTTGAAGGATTTGTTTGATGATTTTTTACGGTCTAAGTCGTATGTTGCAATTTTCTCAATTTGTATGGCCGCTAAGTTATTCGGTATGAGACGTCTTTAACAATTTTCTCCTTATAGACACAACAGATAGAAGTAAGATTAGTAGCGATCAAAAGCGCCTTTTTATCCCATTGAGCCAATACCCCATTTCATTTTTTGCGAACACTCCCTTTAATCCTTAATTCACTTAGTCCTTAATTTCTTTAATCCTTAATTCCTTTAATCCTTAATTTTTTTAATCCTTAATTTCTTTTATCCTTAATTTCTTTAATCCTCATTTTCTTTAATCCTTAATTTCTTTTATCCTTAAATTCTTTGATCCTTAATTTCTTTAATCCTTAATTTCTTTAATCCTTAATTTCTTTAATCCTAAATTTCTTTAATTCTAAATTTCTTTAATTCTTAAATGTTTTAATCTTTAATTGCTTAAATCCTTAATTCCTTTAATTCTTGATTTCTTTAATCCTTAATTTCTTTAATCATTAATTTCTTTAATTCTAAATTTCTTTAATTCTTAAATTTTTTAATCTTTAAATGCTTAAATCCTTAATTCCTTTAATCCTTAATTTCTTTAATCCTTAACTGCTTTAATCCTTAATTCTTTTAATTCTTAATTTCTTTAATCCTCAATTTCTTTAATCCTTAATTTTTTTAATCCCTAATTTCTTTAATCCTTAATTCCTGCAATTCTTAATTTCTTTAATTCCTAATTTTTTAATCCTCAAATTCTTTAATCTCTCTTTCTTTCTTTCTTTGAATTTTAATCATTTAATCCTTGATTTCTTTAATTCTTAATCCCATTAATTCCTAATTTCTTTAATTCATATTTTTTTAATCCTTAAATTCTTAAATCCTTAATTCAATTCGAGAAATTAAAATTCTGGAATCAAACGAATTGGGATGGTGAAAATAAAAATAGCTTACAAAATTAATTATCTATATAGTTCTTTGTTATTTTATTTCTGTTTCTGTAAATATGAAATAAATATTACATTTAGATAAAATTGATAATTTATAGTCAACCATATCTTCTTACTTTTCTTAAAGTTCTGCCTTCATCTTTTGTTACATTAGAGAAACTGAAGGAGTTAGTTAGGTATTATATATATTGATTTATAGTCTCTACTATAATAAATTTACTTTATAGTATCTATAGTTCTCAACGTAAATATATTAATGTGTAATATTGCATCCAAACTTTATCCCGTAAATTAACATAAAACTAGGCTTTTAGGGCGCTTCGCGCCCATCTTCTTATTCAGTTGTGAAAATTTTCTCTTTTTGTACATTGTAAAATAAAAATAAAAAAATTTCGCAGATTTAAAAAGAAAAATTTTCACAATTTAATGAAAAATTAAATTTTTGACGTTTATTGGATACAAACAACGAACAAGCGACGGGAGGAAGGCCAGCCACAACAACTTCTCATCCGAGCCACATTCTCCTCATTTTCTCGTCCAAACCACCTCGAAATCCTCGTCCTTCGATTATTATGCGTTGAAAAGTTTCTAAGTCTTGAAGATAAAACTATTTTAACAAATCTTGCCACGTTATGGCATAAAATATGGATAAACTAAAATATTGCAATGATTAAAACATGAGAATGATTTAAAACTTTATTCAGGTAAAACTTAAAACTCTTCTGCCAACCTTCGCGATATGAAATAAATTGCAAAATATTTGGCATACCTCTGCCTTTCATTTTCCCCATAGAACCACCCGGAAAAAAATCTATGGTGTTCACTATAATTAAGAAAGAAGAATAAAGATTAAAGTTCTATAAACTTGGATTTTTTTGCGGCATTATACACCAGGAATATCTGAAAATGCACGCAAATAAGATGAACATTTTAAAGGACATAGAACTTGAAAACTTTACTTCAATTGAATCTTCATTAAAATTCAATATTTCATTTATGCCCTAACGTGGCCCGATTTATTAAAAATTGTTTTATCTTATATTGTGGCTGGCCCTCCTCCCCTCGACAAGCAAAGTATTGAAAGGTTGTTATGACCAAAACCTCTGTATTTAAATCTGACTCTGATGAACTTGTTTATGTTGTAAGCTAGTGTATATTGTTTGAATACTCTTGAACTTTATCTCATAAATCATATTTTGATCAAAATCATCAACCTGTATAATAATAATATATATTATAGACCAGCAACATTATATAATCTTTCCTCTCAGTTCTGCTGCAGAACCAAGAAATAGAGATTCATGAATATACAATATCAATTAGAGAAAACGTACTTTACTTTACTTATTTATTAGGGGTA
>NW_019396819.1:81146-84196 GCF_000591075.1 Eurytemora carolleeae | reverse complement strand
CACTCTCAACTCTACTCTCTACACTCTCAACACTCTCAACACTCTCAACACTCTCAACACTCTCAACCACTCTCAACTCTACTCTCTACACTCTCAACACTCTCAACACTCTCAACCACTCTCAACTCTACTCTCTACACTCTCAACATTCTCAACACTCTCAACACTCTCAACCACTCTCAAAACTCTCAACCACTCTTAACTCTACTCTCTACATTCTCAACACTCTCAAACACTCTCAACACTCTCAACATTCTCAACACTCTCAACTCTACTCTCTACACTCTCAACACTCTCAACACTCTCAACACTCTCAACACTCTCAACCACTCTCAACTCTACTCTCTACATTGTCAACATTCTCAACACTCTCAACACTCTCAACCACTCTCAACTCTACTCTCTACACTCTCAACACTCTCAACACTCTCAACACTCAACACTCTCAACATTCTCAACACTCTCAACACTCTTAACATTCTCAACACTCTCTACACTCACAACACTCTCAGCATTCTCAATATACTCAACACTTTCAACATTCTCTACAATTTCAACACTCTCAACAATAGATAATGAATAATTCAGGGAAGAAGGGAAGTATCGAGGAGAATAGTTATGGGAAAGCGGGAGTGGAATAAGTAAGGGAAGGGGGGGTAAAGAGGGGCCAATAGTTAAGGGAAGGGAAAGAAAAAGAAAGGAAGGGAAGGAGTGAGACTGCAATGGTTATGGGAAGGTGGGAGGGTAGAGAGGGGAATGGTATGGTTAGACCCTATAAAATCTCCAAGATGACCCTATGAAATCTCCAGGAGGATCCTGTGTCATCTCCATGAGGGTTCTGTGTCATCTCCATTAAAACCTAGCTCAGTAAACTCAAAAATAAAAGATAAAACGTATAAGAGTAAACTGTGTCATCTCCAAGAGAAATCTTCTCCTCCTCCTCCTCCTCCTCCTCCCTACCCCTCACACTACACCTTCCTTCCTGAAATGATAAATGATATAATACTACAAGAACAATAGGGAGGAAATGAGAGGGATCGTAAGATACACAGAAAGAGCAACCCTGGTATTGAGCCGAATATATATTTTTTATTGTAAAATTGTGAAGAAAATTGAACAATGAGAGATACACAAAGGGCTTGAATGGGAATTACGGGATAAAGATTACTTTGTTGTAATTAAAAAACAAGAGTTAAATCAATATCAGTGTTTAGAAAGGAAAATAAGAAGAAGGAAGAATGCATGAAGAAGTATGGACTAGGTGATGTAAAGAAGAAAGATAGGATAGAGCAAGGATAAAAGAAGGAGAAGGATAGGATAGAGCAAGGATATAAGAAGGAGAAGTACAGTGTAGTGAAAGAATATAAGAAGGAGAAGGACAGGGTAGAGCAAGGATATAAGAAGGAGAAGGACAGGGTAGAGCAAGGATATAAGAAGGAGAAGGATAGGGTAGAGCAAGGATATAAGAAGGAGAAGGAAGGATAGAGCAAGGATATAAGAAGGAAAAGGGAAGGATATGGTAGAACAAGGATATAAGAAGGAGAAGGATAGGGTAGAGCAAAGATATAAGAAGGAGAAGGATATAATAGAGCAAGGATATAGAAGGAGAAGGATAGGGTAGAGCAAGTGTATAAGAAGAAGGATAGTATAGAGCAAGGATATAAGAAGGAAAAGAATAGGATAGAGCAAGGATATAAGAAGGAAAAGAATAGGATAGAGCAAGGATATAAGAAGGAAAAGAATAGGATAGAGCAAGGATATAAGAATGAAATTAAAATCCAAATTATGTATATACTTAAAAACTTATTTAACAGTTTATATATAAGATGTGAAAACATGATCAGAGCTGCGCAACNTTATGTTGATATTCAGATCGGTTGAAGTTAAAATTAATTATTATTTAGAAATCTTTTTAATATTTGTTTTTTTTTCATATTATGAATTTGATTGATATTCTACAACAAAACAATATTTGATTTTGAGTTAAATTAGACCGCGTGAATGGGTCTAAATTTCGATTTGGGGGACAAATGAGAAAATTTAAGAAGAATGAATCATTTTGAAAAATTTAATAAGGCTAGTGGAACATTTTTTTTCGCAGAAAATGCTAGATTTTTTAGTATTATGTGCGTTTTTTGGCGTTAAAGATTGAGGATAATCTAATATGATATGGGACGCTTTGTATATAAAAATAAAGGTTATCATATGGAATTGAAATAGATATTATAGATTGCACTGTGAGGGGGCTGCTGGCGACTGTATTATAGTAAACTAATAGTAACTAATCACGAATGTTCGACTGATTCAGAGCGATTTTTCGAATTCTGTTCATCATAAGGCTTCGTATAAATTGCGTGCCATTTGCTTTGAATTGAATTTTGTAGAAGATGATAATGGTTAGAATGATCATGTCTTACAAAGCCAGCAACAGAGTTATAGGTGTGCTGAAATAAAGGAAATGTTTAATTTAGATTTGAATTCCATTTTACTTATTTACAAAGGTATAGAGTTTATATCATTTCATAATAAGATTGTTGAATATAAAGTAGAAATGTACGCTAGAGACTCCTAGTGGTGAGTTTTAGAGTTTAAGTTGAATTTTGACATCAGGCATTTCGCGATATCAAGCAGATCGATTGAAGCTAAAAGTTTACTAATATTCAGTAAAATAAGAAATTTTTTTAACCTCCGATTTTCTAAGCTAGATTTTTTGCATGCTATGAATCTGATTGATATTCTATAATAATTAACTATAATTTGATTATGAGCTTGATATTTTATATTTAAATAAAGGATGTTTAAAGGATGATATATGGAATTATATATGTGCAAGAGCTACTTGGTAAAATACATATTACATAATGAATTGTAGAGAAATATAAAAAAATAAAGAATTGTTTTAGCAAATTGAAGAAGAGAAAGAACTAATTATATTTCCACTGTTTTAACCTTATCTCCAGGCTGTTTTTAGTCAATGGGCAATTTTGTAAACTTGTTATTTTGCCATTGTACGCTGACGCACACTTTCATTCCTTCTTTTGCGCCACCCA
>NW_019396819.1:65506-80784 GCF_000591075.1 Eurytemora carolleeae | reverse complement strand
TTAGGCTAATTTTATTCCGTATATTGTTTATGCATTCGTGATACAACATATAAAGATGGGGAGGGGGGGGAATCAAGGAAGGGAGGGGGGAATGTTGTATCGGAGGGGGAGGAGAAAAATGAGGGAAAACAGATAGGAAACGGGTAAAAACTAAAAAGTTGAGTGAGCTTGGAGAGGGTCTCATGAATTGATCAAAAAACTGATAATTTTCCTTAAACTCTAATCTGGATAGCCTGTTCAACCTGATAAAACAATTTAATTTTCAGATTTACTCCGTAAGGTTTCAGAGATATAGGGTTTGGAAAACAAACATTGTACTTACCTTATCATTGCAGTTATGCACTTTTTAACTAAAATCATGAATGGTCCCTTTAAAGCTCATAAATACAGATTTACGGAGATTTGTGTGGAGCCAAACTCCCTAATTTTTGCATAATGGTTTAAGATAATATATATTGGTGTTTGTCCAGATTTTCCCGTGAAAAATGGTTCAGCTACGAAAGATGCATTTAGATAAAGGTTGGAAACTAATAAAGGACGGGATAAGGGAAACCAAGATTGAATCCAGGCTTTATCCACGCATCTAAACATACGCTAGCGCGCCATTAAATGTTTAAGTCTCCTTTGGATGTTATCATCTCCGACTTTATCAATCCGTCCTGATGGAGTCCTTGACAAATATACTTTATCAATCCGTCCTGTTAGAGTCCTTGACTAATATACTTTATCAATCTGTCCTGATGGAGTCCTTGATAAATATACTTTATCAATCTGCGTTGTTAGAATCCTTGACTAATATACTTTATTTCAGACCTTGACTAATAAACTTTGTTATCATCTCAGACTTTATCAATCCGTCCTGATGGAGTCCTTGACTAATATACTTTATCAATCTGTGTTGATAAAGTCCTTGACTAATATACTTTATCAATCTGTGTTGATAAAGTCCTTGACTAATATACTTTATCAGTCTGTGTTGTTACAGACCTTGAATAATATACTTTATCAATCCGTGTTGTTACAGTCCTTGATTAATATACTATATCAATCTGTGTTGTTACAGTCTTTTTAACTAACATGCCAAAGTTTTAAATATCTGAGATTTGCACAATCAGTTGACAAAGATATAGAAATTATGAAATTAAATATGAAATTAAATATAAAATTAAATATGAAATTAAATATGAAATTAAATATGGAATTCAATATGAAATTAAATATGAAATTCAATATGAAATTCAATATGAAATTAAATATGGAATTCAATATGAAATTCAATATGAAATTCAATATGAAATTCAATATGAAATTCAATATGAAATTAAATATGAAATTAAATATGAAATTAAATATACAACTTAATCTTTTATCGGTGTTGGTCAATAGTTTTTTTTTTTAATTTTGTCGTAATATTGGCAAATCAGATATATTTTATCATTTTAAGTTTACAAATTATTAGACAATCTAAAAATGATATTTTTTAGAGAGTTTGTGCTTGTTGTGTATAAATCTGTAGGTTTGTTTTGATTTATCTATGATTGGTCTGATTAAAGAAGATTAAAGAAGATTACTATTATTACCCGGAGTCTCCGGGTCTCAGGCTTTTCAAATAAAGAAAATCCGTTGAAGTTGGTTCATTTTTCATCCTAATCATGTGCGCAACTAGAAGTACGTCAAGGGGGGGGGCTGAAACACATGGTATAAAATAAAGATTTTGTGATTTCATTTTATCATGTCGTGGCATGTTCGATTTAGAAAGGTACACTGAACAGCTTTGTCTAATCAAGTGTAAGAAGATATAACAAGAACTTAATATATATCCCGCAACATAATGTTGAAGATATTTTCGTTTTCACAAGTGTTTATTTCTGATAATTCCAATATGTTTTCCTCCAGTAAAAATGTGCAAGTCTCATATGAATAAACCTGCACAATTGAAAATAATTTAGTTTTCAAAATTAAAATATCTATGATTGATTGTAAATCAGACATATTGTCATCTCTGCATGATGGAGGTTCACTTGAAATTAAACTAAAAGTCCCTTAAAACTTACTCTGCACAAATGTTATGTTTTATGTTCATGCATTAGAATATCAAAAATTACAACTGGTATATAAGTGTCGTCTTATTCCACAGTTTTATAAGTCCCACTGTATTTTTCTTTACTTTTAAGAAACACCCCAGTCTTGTAGTTTGATATTTATATGTTGATCATATTCTTTAATATTTATATTTTTACAATAACAACGAACAAACCAATCATTTTTAATTTCGTTTTGACCTTAGATGAACGAGTATTAGAAAGCTCTTCTCACATGTATATGCTAGTTAAAGCTGGCTAAACGGCTGAACCAAATTGGCTGATTTTTTATCATGGTTACCCGGGGGAAACATAGGTTAAATAAATTCAAAATTTTGTTTCTAAAGTGTCTTAAATTCCAAGGACAACACCGGGCACTGTACCTAGTTTATTTTTACAATTAATTATTTTAAATTTTTTATTTTATAATTTGTAAAACTTTAATTCCAATTTTATTATTCTTCTTGTCATTATTTCAACCTTTATTTCTTTTTCTTCTGTTGTTCCCGGAGTTTTGCTGGTACATCGATCATATCCAAGCAAAACTTTATAGAACAATATTAAAAAAGTACAATTATAAAGCAGAACATTTTGAAACATGTGACAGTGATTATGCATATAGAGATATTTGATTTTTGTGAGAAAAAAAAATAATCGAAACTTACGATGCACATCCCTATTCTGTAATCAATTCGATTCTTGGAAATTAAATGGCGTAAGAGGGTGGGGTTGGGACTGAAAGGGGAGGGAGGGGGGGGAGTCAGATGGAATAAAGGGTGTGTGATGGCCTCATTAGTAGTTTTTATAGATTTTATATTCACACGTGTAAACCGGAGAAAATTATATTTAGAAATTCAACATTTTCTAAAAAACTAAACTAAAAACTTATAAATAAATTGTATTTGCAAAATTTTCTTGTTCAATTTAGATTTGGTCTGGGGTGTGTAGCTAATTTCAAAATTCAATTAATTTTAGGTTTTCGAGGAAAAAGGTTTCATTTGCACGAGTGTAACTAATCATATCAATTCCTCAACTAACTTCTCAATAAACACTGATTTTGTTAAATGTTCAAATTTTCTGTAATGTTTTTCAGTTTGAAATCATGGTATTTAATGTAAGCAGGAAATTAATGAATGATTTCTATATTAAAAATGTTACAGATATTTTTTCATCAAATCTTGTCTCATTGAGTTGCAAGGCCTATTCTTTGCTTGAATATAAGAAAGCAAATAATTTCAACGTTTCAAACCAACCCAAAAATGTTCACAATGACTTAATAAGCAAATGTGAAAAGAATGTTGGAGATTTTCTTTTTTAAACTAGTTCAGAATAGAGTGTACAGTGTACACTGTACACTCTACACTCTACACTCTACACTGTACAGAGTCAAAAATCATGATTTCAAACTTCAAGCATTTTCGAAAATTTTTCTTTATATGAAAATTTAAAAAGACTAAGTGTTTCATTTTCAAAAATACTATCTTTTTTGACTAAAGACATAAGAATATCTTTTAATTATCAGAATATCTTGTTTTATCTATTTAGTAAAACGTTTCAGCACAAAAATAATATGTTAATACAGGGTTACCCACAAAGGATGAGGCTGTAAAGACGACTAAAAACTCTAAAAATATGACGATTTGAAGCTTTATTTTTGGTTTCTGATTTCAATTGAGTATGTTGATGGTTTATTGTATGATTAAGCACAGAAATGAATCAGTTTTGGCCTACAAGGAACCCTGAATGCAAGAAAACGGACGAAACAAATTCCGTACAATCGTCTCTGAAGTCTCATCCTTTGTGGGTAACCCTGTATATGTTTTGCTTATTCCTGTGTAGCAAATGGTGTGATAATGTTAAAAGAGAATTTTTTTTATTTAAAGCTCTTTTAAAATACGTATGCAACAAAAACATTTTCATCTTTTTATTTTAACTAGAGATATTTGAGCAAAATGAAGCTTCTAATCATCAGCGTTACTGAAATTGTTATGAATTCAATTATCCAATTATTGGAGCAGTTGTATGCAGTTATCCCATTTAATGGAGCCTGTAGAGTTGTCTCATTTATTGGAGCCCCCGCATTCAGTTATACCATTTATTGGAGCCTGTGGAGTTATCCTATTTATTGGAGCACCCAGTATGCATATCTCCCATTATTGGAGCCCCCTGTATGAAGTTATATCATGTATTGGAACCCCCAGTATGCATTTATCCCATTTATTGGAGCCCCCGTATGCAGTTATACAATTTATTGAAGCCTATGCAGTTATTCCATTAATAGGAGCCCCCTGTATGCAGTTATCCCGATTATTGGAGCCCTGTATGCAGTTATCCGTTTATTGGAGCCCCCTGTATGCAGTTATTCCATTAATTGGAGCCCCCTTGTATGCAGTTATCCCGTTTATTGGAGCCCTGTATGCAGTTATCCCGTTTATTGGAGCCCCCTGTATGCAGTTATCCCATTAATTGGAGCCCCCTGTATGCAGTTATCCTGTTTATTGGACCCCTGTATGCAGTTATCCCATTTATTGGGGCCCCCGTATGCAGTTATACAATTTATTGAAGCCTATGCAGTTATTTCATTAATTGGAGCCCCCTGTATGCAGTTATCCCATTAATTGGAGCCCCGTGTATGCAGTTATCCCATTAATTGGAGCCCCCCTGTATGCAGTTATCCCATTTATTTTAAAGTCCTCTGTATGTCCCATTTATTATAATTTCGTGATTTAATTTTGTTCCCATCGAAGCGTAATCTAAAGCAGAGAAATCCAAGTAGATGATTCACACAGTATATACGCTTTTTACACGAATTAAAGTCTTGAAACGATCATGCAAACTGGACTTGATTCAATGCATGACGTTTGATCAGGGGGAGGAGGGTGAATCCCTTGAAATATCATGAACAAGGAATAAATATCATGAACAAGGAATAAATATCATTAACAAGGAATAAATATCATGAACAAGGAATAAATATCATGAACAAGGAATAATAAATAACACGAAGTATTACAAGAAGAAATAAAGGAATGCAGAATATATTGTCCCATGTGGTTTGAATATCCCTGTCTCTGATATATTGTCCCATGTGGTTTGAATATCCCTGTCTCTGATATATTGTCCCATGTGGTGGGGGGGGGGGGGAAAGGGGGACATGGTTCCGGGATATGATTTGTGTGTATTTGTTATTTCAAGCGTGATATTCCCAGGGAAATCTTCCTGGTGGCTCTCCCTTCCTCCTTCCTTGCCCCCCCTGGTCATTTTTCCTCCTCCCTTCTCCTTCCTCCCTCCTCCATACCTCTACCTACTACTCTCTCTCCATGTCTAGCCCAATCCATCCCTCCCTTCCTTTATCTCTTCTTTATCTTTAGCCCAATCCATCCATCCCCCTCTCTTTTTCCTTAATCTGGCCCAATCCATCCCCTCCTTCCATTATATCTTTTTTATCTATAGCCCAATCCATCCATCCCCATCTATTTATTACTTAATCTAGCCCAATCCATCCCTCCCTTCTTTTATCTCTTCGTTATTTATAGCCCAATCCGTCCCCCTCTCTTTTTCTTTTATCTAGCCCAATCCACCCCTCCATTTCTTTATCTCTTCTTTATCTATACCCCAATCCATCCACCCCTCTCTCTTTTTCTTTAATCTGGCCCAATCCATCCCTCTATTTCTTTATCTCTTCTTTATCTATAGCCCAATCCATCCCCCTCTCTTTTTCTTTAATCTAGCCCAATCCATCCCTCCCTTCCTTTATCTCTTCTTTATCTATAGCCCACTCCATCCATCCCCCTCTCTTTTTCTTTAATCTAGCCCAATCCATCCCTTCCTTCCATTATCTCTTTTTTATCTATAGTCCAATCCATCCATCCCCATCTATTTATTACTTAATCTAGCCCAATCCATCCCTCCCTTCTTTTATCTCTTCGTTATTTATAGCCCAATCCGTCCCCCTCTCTTTTTCTTTAATCTAGTCCAATCCATCCCTCCCTTCCTTTATCTATAGCCCAATCCATCCATCCCCCTCTCTCTTTCTCTTAATCTAGCCAAATCCATCCCTCCCTATCCCCCCTCCCATCTCTCTATTTCTTCGAAAAAATTTATATTTAATTGTTGAATTTTTTTTGGCTGCCCTAAATTTTCCGGATTTGATGGTTTCTGTATATGCTACTAGGTTTCGTGATTTTATAAGCTGATCCCACCAAACTAAACAATTAAATTGCTGAGAATTCTGCTCGGGTTGCAAATCAATGCAAATTAATTTTCTGCGTGTTCATAACATAAACACATTAGAGACCTCATTAGAATTCGTACACAAACATGCAATCCCGTCATGTTTAACAAAAACCTTTAACAATTGTTGAAATAAGAGAAATTAAACAAATTGATAGTCATCCCGAGTAAACACGGGAATTAACTTATTCATTACACATTTTAAAAAATAAAATTATTGTTGTTCAATTAATTTTGAATCCAAATTATTCATAAAATATCCATATATTTGCCTTAAAGGAATTGAGTTTTTGCCACAAACTCTGATTTTCTAATACCTATAACTTAGCAACCCGTTTTCCTAGACCTTTGATATTTCAAAATATTAATTCTGGTAGGTCAAATAGTCTAAGTTTGCAATATCAAAGGTTTACACCATCAAAGATATGCAAAGTCTTCTATTCCTGACTAATTTGCAGTTAATTGACAATTCAAGAAGAGTTGATCTATTTAAAAATTTCTAGCTAGTATCTTCAAGTCAAGTACCTCCTTGTAATAAAAAGTAGAAATTAATTAGAAAAGATGATTTATTGATCTGCTAGCCTGGTTAAAGGGTGTGCTTGAAACTATTTAATGCATTTTACAACTGCCTTATTAATTATTTATACTGCCTGGACAGTTAAAGTATATTTATACAGGGTGCGATCAATTAACATGAAAGTCAGGTTGTATTCGTCCTAAATATGATTCCCAGTTTAAAAAATGGCATTTTCGATTCACAAGGTATAATCTAGCTTTGCCTTTCATAAGCTATTCATCATAATTTATTATTTCTAATTGAGGTTAAATAGGACTACTCTTATAAACATTATCTGAATAATTAATTATTATTACATATTACGTTATACAAAGAAAATGATGACCCTTCTTTCTTCGGATCATAAAAGATTAAAAACTGTAAAATCATTATATTTTCCCATGTGGTTTGAATATCCCTGTCTCTGATATATTGTCCCATGTGGTTTGAATATCCCTGTCTCTGATATATTGTCCCATGTGGTTTGAATATCCCTGTCTCAGAAACAAAAAGTGTTAAGTTGAAAGGGAGTGTCAGACAAGTGCAACCTTTTTATAAATAAATTTCTATTAGAATCCAATTATAATTTTTGGTCCAGATTCAATTCGCTTTAAAGAGACTGTGTACGTGATTTTCAGTGACCCGCCAGTTATGGAGAGGCATGTCTGCTTCACAACGGTACCCTTAAATGCTTTGCTAGCTCAAGTATGAATTAGATTTCCGTGTTTATAATTTTGAAGACTGATTATTTTCGATTGTGGTTTCTCAACAAAAGTGACTTGCGCTAAGTGCATTTCTACATTTCTACTGCAGGATAAGAAAACAGAATTAAACACTTTTCAAGCTAAATGGACAATGATCATCATCTTCCATATTAATGATCAGATAAGGTTTCAAAAGTACCGTTGTAAATCGGGCATGCTTTTTTTTAAATGGAAGGACACTTCAATATTAAAACAACAGTCTCTTTAGGCGTAAACTTTTGTGAAACATTATTTAATTATACCTCTTCTTATATTATCTACTAGTTTGAGATTTTTTGAAGAAAAAATCCAAGATTATCATTATTATAATAATTATTATTATTATTATTATTATTATTATTATTTATTACTATTATTATTATTATTATTATTATTATTATTATTATTATTATCATTAGTATTATTATTATTATTATTATTATTATTATCATTTTATAATAATATTGGTGTCACAATTATACAATTCATTACTAATATTTTCTTTGTGATCATGGTTTAGTTTAAACTAAAAGCCAAAACAAATCTATCTACAGGGATATGCCCACACAGGATGAGACTGTAAAGACGACTTGAAACTCTTAATATTTGAAGATTCCAAGGTTAAATTAAGTATCTTAAAGGGAGTGACCGGCTATGTAAGGTAATTGAACTGAGTATGCAGTGTTGTGAAAAACTTCTTTTGGATTCATTTGAGACATATTAAACTTTTTAAAGATCTGTAAATCCTGAGTTTGAGTGCAAATTCGTCGATCAAAACTCCTAAGGCAGAATGACGTCGTATTTAATGACTTAAAAAGGTAGATGAAAACTAGAAAACAGAAAGAATAAATTCCGTACAGTCGTTTGGTCACCCAGCCTGTATTTGCTAGTATGAAATAAATAAATCTCGCAACCTCTTTCACATAATAACCTCGCAACCTCGTCGCATAAAATTATTCTCGCAACCTCTTACACCAATAATAATCTCGCAACCTCTCACACCAATAATAACCTCGCAACCTTACAGTTTACTTTTTATATTGAAATATATCATTATTTATAGTTCTTGATAGAAAACATTTTGAATCATGCTTTTTCTGGACAAATAAAATTGGGGAAACCGATTAACAAAATGGGCTTTTACAAAATCGGAAATGGATCAGAAATGGAAATGGATCGGAAATGGAAACAGCTACCAAATAAAGGAGAAACCGATCAAAAAATGTTTTTGGTTTTTGCAAAAACCGGAAAGGACCAAAAATATTGGGAATCCCTTGAAATATCATGAACAAGGAATAAATATCATGAACAAGGAATAAATATCATGAACAAGGAATAAATATCATAAACAAGGAATAAATATCATGAACAAGGAATAAATATCATGAACAAGGAATAATAAATAACACGAAGTATTACAAGAAGAAATAAAGGAATGCAGAGAAAGAAATACAGAAGACAATTTTTTTGGCTCTTCGTGCAAGTAGGGTGAGGGAGGGGGCTGTGGGAGGAGGGCACAGTGATATAAAGGTTGCATTGCAAGCTCTTATCCAGAAATTGATGAAAATTTTGCCAATTACTTTTAAAACAAATGTTTTATAATGTTGTATAGTTTTAGCTAAAAAGTACAAATGGGTTATTAAGGCAAGATCAAAGGCCAATGGGCTGCGACACTTCAAAGTCTACCCATTCTAAACATTTGTGAATCTTTTCATAGCAGTCTGGATCTTTGTGGGGGGAGGGGGAGGAGAAACGGGGGGGGGGGGTTGGAATGGTTTAGTTTTTGATAAACATGTTATATCGGATATGAAGATAATAAATATGTAGATTATTTCTCTAATACCTCTTTAAAGCGTAGATTGAACATATTATGATCTATTTGCAAAAATCTGGATTATAAACATCATGTTTGTATACACATATATATTTAATACAGGAAGTAACAAAAACACACACATTTACCCTCACAAACACACGAAAACTCAAACAAATTAAAAAGGAGAGAGTGTACATCAAACAAAAAGAAAATATTAGGAAATCAATAATTCATTCATCCGGAAGTACGTTTAGAAAATAATATTAAAATAATGACGCATCAATGATAATTAAGATAGAAATAATGATAAAAATGATAAGCATGGCAATACAAATGGTTATATTAGTAATAATAATGATAATTAAAAACCGTTTTACTACATTCTAACTAAGAAGTTAAAACTGTGATATAGGACGAGGAAATTCAAGCAATTTGATGTTTATTTGAGGTTGTAATGTATCAAATATTTTTACCAATGCATATGGCTTGAAAATCTGTGTGCACTTCACAATTATCGTGTTTGATGTTCATCAGTCTTTTTAAAATTATGCCAGTCTTTCTATTTTACAGTTTTAAAGATCCCACTGGATAATATATAGATCTGGATCAACCTCTAAGATGAATTTGATCCAGGTTTGAATAAGAACTGTATCAGGGTTAAACTTGTTTACTGGTGTTGAAACAAGAGGGCGGACACACGTCATAACTATAATTGTTCTCACAAGGTTTTATGATAAACCCTGTCCTAGATCCATCCAATACTCAACCCTCTCCATCCAATACTCTACTCTGTCCATCCTATACTCAACCCTCTCCATCCTATACTCAACCCTCCCCATCCAATACTCAACCCTCTCCATCCCATACTCAACCCTCTCCATCCAATACTCAACCCTCAATATCCCATACTCAACCCTCTCCATCCAATACTGAACCCTCTCCATCCAATACTCAACCACCTCCATCCAATACTGAGTATACCTCTAGGATGAGTGGTAAAAGAAGTCCTGTATACTGAGTATATCCCTAGGATGAGTGGTATGAGTAGCCCTGTATACTGGGTATACCTCTAGGATGAGTGGTATAAGAAGCCCTGTAAACTGAGTATACCCCTAGGATGAGTGGTATGAGTAGTCCTGCGTACTAAATATACCTCTCTAGGATGAGTGGTATGAGTAGCCCTGTATACTGAGTATACCCCTAGAATGAGTGGTATAAGAAGCCCTGTATACTGAGTATACCCCTAGAATGAGTGGTATGAGTAGCCCTGTATACTGAGTATACCCCTAGAATGAGTGGTGTAAGAAGCCTTGTATACTGAGTATACCCCTAGAATGAGTGGTATAAGAAGCCTTGTATACTGAGTATACCTCTAAGAGGAATGGTAAAAGAAGCCCTGTAAACTGAGTATACCCCTAGGATGAGTGGTATAAGAAGCCCTGTAAACTGAGTATACCCCTAGAATGAGTGGTATGTAAGAAGCCTTGTATACTGAGTATACCTCTAAGAGGAATGGTAAAAGAAGCCCTGTAAACTGAGTATACCCCTAGGATGAGTGGTATAAGAAGCCCTGTAAACTGAGTATACCCCTAGAATGAGTGGTATGAGAAGCCCTGTATACTGTGTATACCCCTAGGATGAGTGGTATGAGAAGCCCTGTTTAAAGAATTCTTGCACGAAATAATAATAATATTCAACTAACTAACCTAGTAGTACCTATCTTAGTAATAGTAAATAGCTCTGCTATCTATATATCTATATATCTGTCTACTGTCTATCTATCTAACAATATATCTATCTATCTATCTATCTATATATCTATATATATATCTAAATATCTATCTATTCATCCATCTATCTATCTATCTATCTATCTAATTAGCAATCTATCTATCTATCTGTCTAGCTATCTAAATATCTATTTATCTATCTATCTATCAATCTAATTATCTATCTAAATATCGATATATCTTTCTTTCTTTCTATCTATCTATCTATCTATCTATCTATCTATCTATCTATCTATCTATCTATCTATCTATCTATCTATCTATCTATCTATCTATCTATCTATCTTTTCCCCCCCCCCCCTCCCATCTGGATGTTGGAAACAGATGTTGGTAGAACCAGAAGATCTGAAGATTAAACAATATTCATTATATTCATAGATTATAGAGATCGGACAAAAGAAGAAGTTGTTGCGTGTTTTTCCTAATTTTTTCCTCCTTCATTTTATAAAGTAAAATTTTTAAATATTACTTTACTTCCAACCATTCTCATTTAATCATAAATCTAACATATTAATGATTTCGTAGATTTTGCTGTTTTCATTGCACTATAGAATCTCCCTAGAAGAGGCTGTCTTGTTCTACCTTATATGGTATATAGACTGTATGTGTATACTGTACAGCTTGCTCTAACTGCTTAAAAGTTAGCCCGGTACTTGAAATGAGCTGGATTTTACAGTGATTATTGGTTTTCCAAAAAAAAACAATTAACAGATTTTTAAAGGAAAAAATGCCAATTCTGACTCTCCTTAAACCCCAAATAAATTTAATATTTTTTATAAAAGTAAAGTGTGCTTAATATTGTACTTATTAACCTCTATAACCGTCGGGAGATGATGGTATACATTGAGAGGTTAGCATCAACGAGGTTATAGTGTATAGAGTGATGCTATACGCTAATCCTTTACTAATTTAATAGACCATAAACTATACCGAGAGTGTACTGCATATTTGTTTATTATAAGTTGATTCTGACCTACCCTACAGTATATCAATATTAGTAAACAGTTGTAAGTGTACAGTACGGCTAGCCGAGCACACAGGTAGAGAACTATCATTCCTCCTGGTTAGCATTCACAAAAGTTTACAGACCTAAAAATCGACTATCAGCTATAAGCATGGTCTATCAGTTTAAACTATAGTTTTGTAATATTATTTACAAATATTATACAGACTACAGAGACTCAGAACCTTCTATGTATGTATATACTTTTCTTGTCTGTTTGTATCCAATAATCGTCAAAACGGCTGAATCGGGCCCAAAGGAATTGAGTTTTGCCACAAATCCCAATTTTATTATATCTCAACAACCAGATGATGCATACCTTTCATATTTCAAACTTAAATTGTTTGATCCACCAGAATTCATAGCATTTGGTTTTAAAGAAATTGGGTTTTAAAAATCTGAGTTTGTGGCAAAGACTCAATTCCTTTCGTGTGGGACTTTAAATGTCCCCAGGGAAGGTTTATAGATGATCAAAATTCCATTTTCATTAAATGTTGAACATCTACGAATTTTTTTTTTATAAAGTCCGCAACTTTTTTTGTTTTTGTTTTACAAGGTATACAAAGAGAAAATGTTCACAATTGAAACAAAGATGGCCGCGAAGCGCCCAAAAAGCCTATATGGTTATACTAATCTTAACATACCATGTGAGTAACTATCATAATTCCAGAAATCAATGGACATCAAAGCAATACAAACTTAAGTGTATTGTATGTTCTTATAAAGTAAATCAATTTACTACATATAATAGACACTCATTAAATCACAAAGGAATTGAGTTTTTGCCACAACCTCAAATTTTCTAATTTCTATATCTCTGCAACCAGTGGGATAAGAATATTTGAGTTTGTGGCAAAAACTCTTTAGTGAAATGGGTCTGTTTAAACTGCATAATTGCTGTGTCTCCATGCTCACTGGACTTTTAAAAAGCTTTATAATAAATGTCGTCTTCCTAGTTCATAGTTTTCTGGTGATCACTGTACGTTACTTTTTATTTTCTTCTGGTGAATTTCATATATAATATTATTTATTTGAAAGGTTAAAATCAGACGTTATGATAAAGTCTGTTTAACGGTTAGTTTCCTAGATTTTCATTGCTGTTTATTCCTCTATACAGCCATGGTTACACTTCCAACTATGCGCTCTTGTGTTGTCTCCGGTTGATATTTAAAATTAAGGATTTGCTTAGTGTAGAACAAGAATATAGAGATTTTATGATATTTTCAAAACTTGATCATTTATTCACAAATAAACCTTTTGTTTATTGTTATTAAAGGTGTTAACCTAATAAAGATTTTATTCTACATTTCACATTTGAAAATAAGCTGAAATGACAATAGTTAAATCCATCTGTTAAAAAAAAATCAATTCTGGTATGTTTTTATTTACGTTTCAATGATTTTTATTGGTAATAGTTATAGCATTATTTATAAATGTATTTATTCATATAGTTTATATTTCATGAACTAGAACACCGAACATGAACAAGAATTATAAATACAATTAAATAAATTGAATTGTCACTAAATATTAAATACATGTATTAAAGAGAGCTATGCACAGATTTACGGTTTTTGATCTGACAGAAGAATGCCCTGTTAGACAAACCAAACACCTTCTAGACCAATCATGCAGACCGGAGCATATAATAATAATATGATCTATAGCATTCTCATTAAAGTAACAATATAATTGAATATATATTGTTTTATATCATATCATAGCGAGTGTCTTTGCATACAGATTTTCTGTATTTCTCTGCTGAAGCATAGTTGACAGTAAATAATTCAACGTTCCGTAGCTGGTGGTTGTAAACAGCTGGATCTACAGGGCATAGAGCAGAATCCTTTGAGATTCCTTCTCTTCTTCTTCTGAACCCTTTCTAGGACCTTTTCCTTAAATCGAATATTCGCCCTTTAACTTATATCTTCTTTCCAATTCTTGGTAAATGAGACATCATTGAGACTGTATCTTTTACAGTGAATATTAAATATTTAGGACTAAACCGGAAGTAAACAAGGACCTACATCTATATATAAATTTGGCTTGTTTGTCTGTCTGTTTGTTTGTCTGTTTGTTTGTTTGTATCCAATAAACGTCAAAACGGCTGAACCGATCGGTCCCAAATTTTTTGTGGGACATCTAGGGAGCCCAGGGAAGGTTTAAGAATCATCAAAATTTCAAATATTTGTCTCTATCAAAATTCGATCGTCATTAAATTTTTTAAAATTTTGAAAATCCGCGAAATTTTTTGTAAAAATCCGCGAATTATTTTTGTTTAGTTTTACGATGTACACAAAGAGAACATGTTTACAATTAATTCAGAAGATGGGCGCGAAGCGCCCTCTAAGGCTAGAAAGAAGGGCGCGAAGCGCCTTGAATTTCTAGTATATTCATAATGCTCGAGAGAGGGGGGCGGGGGGGGGGGACAAAATAAGGATATAGTCCTGTAATCCTTATAGTCTTTTTTATTTACATATCGCCCAATATACAACTATATTCTAAAGGGAATTATATCTAAACAACGACCGTTAAGATTTTATAATATGTATATTTCTATTCCATACACAATACTATATATAGCATACATTAACAAGGTCGGGCCATTTTAAAGGGACTGTCATCGTAATTTCAAGTGACCCTCCATTTAAAGTTTTTATTCTGACAATTTTATTTGATTGTTTCTAAAAGAAATTGAGCAATTCACTTAATATAGAGAAACAACAGTTAATCAATTTCGGACATGCCACTCTACTCCATAAATGGAGCTCCCTTGAAACTACATCTACAGTCCCTTTCAGAGCTTTCTGATTTTGTAGGATGACCAAAGAGAATAGAATATATATATAGAGAGGAATTTACTAGAAAAATGTGTAAAACGGCCATTTTGTTGTACTGTTTCCATACTGCAGGTGTAATTCACATATTTGTGCTATATAACCTTTTGGGCCCTGGAACATCATTTTATAGAAAATCTAAAATTGATATTAAAAGAAAACCAAATTATGAAATAGGCTGGTTTCATAATTGACCAATGATCATTTCACATAGACTCT
>NW_019396819.1:20129-65488 GCF_000591075.1 Eurytemora carolleeae | reverse complement strand
GAAAGCTCTAGAAGAATCTAGTATAGAGAGGAGTAAATCACTGTTTATCAGAGCAGGCCGTCGTTAAACCGCAGTATAAAATGTGAGGCAGGAAATTGAATCAATTTGTTTGAATATTTCCATCAAGTTTTCTATACATGGATAAGAATTCCATGTCGTTTAAATATACTATAATAATTCATATTTTTCAACAGTCTCTGTCTGTTTGTCTTTCAGTCTCCCTGCTGTCTTTATACCAATTTGTGCGTACTCTCTCTCTGTTTCTTTGTCTCTCTAGCTTCTTACCCTTTACCTATTACTATCTCTAATTGTTTTTGTTTCTCTGGATCTCGGTATCTCTATCTCTTTTACTATCTTATATGATTGTCCCTTTTACCTCTTTTATCTCGTTTATCTCTAACTTTAAGTCTCTAACTATCTTTCTCTCTGTCTCCATGTCTTTCTCTCTATCTCAATATATTCATCTATCTATCCAAGGTAATAAGGCAAGGAAAGTTAATTGCTGTTGCGTATCTATCTATCGATCTATCTATCTATATATCTATCTATCTATCTATTTATCTATCTATCTCCCTGGCATGTATGAATATGAAGTGCTATGGAACTGCTGTAGAAGGTATACCTGGATTTAATTAGAATTGATTTAAACCTATTAAATAAAGATGCGGCGTGCAAATTCTAAATTAATCTGCATACACCATTCCAGAACCCACACACAGCCCAGGGATAGGCAGGGTCAGTTGGAGGGGTCAAAAACTACAAATGATATTTTATTCTAAAATTATTAGATACTGGCTTAAGTGCCCGTGGATATTTTTTTTTAAATATTTAAAAAAAAATTTGCTTGTTTGAAAAAAAAATGTCAAATTTTTTTAAATTATATCACTCCCTGGGCACCCATGGGTTCCCTCAACAAATTTCAGCCCATTCGATCCAGCCGTTTGGCCATCTATAGCTAACATATATACAAACAAATATATATTTCGAATTAAAAAAATAGAATTTTGAAGAAAAATAATTTCGATTTTTTAGATTATGTTCTCCACTAGGGTATCCAACTCCTCTTGCTTCACCAAATGATGCGACCTTTAAATTGTTTTTCATAAAAAGATGCACATTGCTGTTAAGATTGCACAGTAAAAAAAAACAAATGTTTTAAGACGGCTGAGCTTTACACATTTTAGTTAACAAGTTTAGCAACGCGTAAAATCCAGGTTTTTGAGTGAGATTGCTGTTAGGCCCATTGAAGTAATAAGGACTTATATTGGAGTTTTGTTTTTTTGTCATGTTATAAAGACATCAATAGTTTCCTCATGAGCAAAAAGCTAATTTATTATATATAATTGACCAAAAGGCTATAAATTAAAACTACTAAAATCCTACAAAAAAGTAAGGAAATTTTAAAAAACAGCTCCAAAATCTCAAAAATTAAGTATGAGAAATTTATTTTTTTAAACAAACGTTTTGCTGTTTTTTAGAATAAATGTTGTTAGTTAAAAAAAATGTGCGTGATTTACAGTTTTAACCATTCCAAGATAAATTGCGTTGTACATTGTCTTGTAAATCTAACTGCGCTAATCCTCAAATACGCAAAACTTGTAATGCCACTAGACTAGCCACGTATTGTGATTAGCTTAACTACGATATATATATCTGCGCATATATTGTGAATACATGTAAGATATTTTGTAAATACACATTAGTCAGCATAGACTCCGCTTTGATTACGGTGATAGGAGTAATTTGGTCCTTGTTAAAACATATGAGCTGAGATTGTGCCCATTGGTTTGGCATTGATCCATTGAGAGCTTGTTTCCGTGTTGGCATTGATAGCTAATTCTAGTTGAAACATATGAACTGAGATTGTGCCCATTGGTTTGGTATTGATCCATTAAGAGCTTGTTTCCGTGTTTACATTGATAGCTAGTCGATCCTTGTTGTAACATATGAGTTGAGATCGTGCCCATTGGTTTAGCATTGATCCATTGAGAGCTTGTTTCCGTGTTGGCATTGCTAGCTAGTCCTCGTTGAAACATATGAGTTGAGATTGTGCCCATTGGTTTGGCATTGATCCAATAATTGAGAGCTTGTGTCCTTGTGGACATTGATAGCTAGTCCTCGTTGTAACATATGAGTTGAGATCGTGCCCATTGGTTTAGCATTGATCGATTAAGAGCTTGTTTCCGTGTTTACATTGATAGCTAGTCCTCGTTGAAACATATGAGCTGAGATCGTGCCCATTGGTTTAGCATTGATCGATTAAGAGCTTGTTTCCGTGTTTACATTGATAGCTAGTCCTCGTTGTAACATATGAGTTGAGATTGTGCCCATTGGTTTGGCATTGATCCATTGAGAGCTTGTGTCCGTGTTGGCATTGATAGCTAATTCTCGTTGAAACATATGAGTCAATATTGTGCTCTTTGGTTTAGCATTGATCCATTGAGAGCTTGTGTCCGTGTTTACATTGATAGCTAGTCCTCGTTGAAGCATATGGGTCAAGATCGTACCCATTTGTTTAGCATTGATCGATTAAGAGCTTGTGTCCGTGTTTACATTGATAGCTTGTCCTCGTTGAAACATATGAACTGAGATTGTGCCCATTGGTTTGGCATTGATCCATTAAGAGCTTGTTTCCGTGTTGGCATTGATAGCTAATTCTCGTTGAAACATATGAACTGAGATTGTGCCCATTGGTTTGGCAATGATCCATTAAGAGCTTGTTTCCGTGTTGGCATTGATAGCTAATTCTCGTTGAAACATATGAGCTGAGATTGTGTCCATTGGTTTGGCATTGATCCATTGAGAGCTTGTTTCCGTGTTGGCATTGATAGCTAATTCTCGTTGAAACATATGAACTGAGATTGTGCCCATTGGTTTGGCATTGATCGATTGAGAGCTTGTGTCTGTGTTTACATTGATAGCTAGTCCTCGTTGAAACATATGAGCTGAGTTTGTGCCTGTATTGATACAGTTCTGGACGAAGTTATGAGAGTACGGCATTTACAACAGGTTTAGGTTGCAAAATTATTGAAATAAACTAAACTTTGCAGAAAAAATATTGATATGTAAAACAGCGCTAATCCCTATTTTTTCACTCTGTATCCGTTTTCAGTTAAAAGAATGAATGATTATTAATACTATGACCTAGACATAAAGCTTAATTTTAATGAAGTATACGTAGGGTGTTTTGGAATGAAGAGCAAAAATACAATAATTTAGATTTTCATATCATTAAAACTGAAATTTGAAAGTTAATTGTGTATTTAATATTTCCGACCTTTAATCGTAGTTTTCATGTGTTTAAAATATAGGATATTTGAAAACAAAAGAACGCATGTAGCTCGTGTATAATAATACATATATACGTATATAAAGAGAATAATTACTAGTTTCCGTTCCAAGGTTTACTCCGGCTCCAGTTGATATCTCCGGGATGAACGTACAACACTACTCCGGGATGAATTTGATACACGTATCCGTCCTACTTCTCTCTCCGTTTCTACTTGAAGCTCTACCCTGGGATAGACCTGCAAGAAACCAGGATTGGAGTTCTCAGGTTAGACTTAGAAAAGATCATTCAGGTTTAAAGTGGGTGAATCTTTTCTTAAAGGGCCCTTCACCGTAACTTTAAGGGGCATTCCATTAAAAAAGATGGGCATGCCAGATTAACAAGAGTACCCTTTAGACCATCTTCCGAACAAAAGCAATGAAAATATCCTTGATTGCTATCTAAAAATCGATACATTCTAATTGTAGTTTATCTTTAAAAGTAACTTGTAGATTTTAAGAAATTGAGACAAAGAACGTTATTTACAGAATTAAAAAATGACGAAACCTTCATCATTATACGTTGCTCAGATAATTTGTACAGGGTACGGTACAGTACAGGGTACAGTACAGTAAGGGTAAAGTACAGGACAGGTTACAGTACAGGATACAGTACAGTACAGGGTACAGTTTAGTACAGGGTACAGTACAGTAAGGGTAAAGTACAGGACAGGTTACAGTACAGGATACAGTACAGTACAGGGTACAGTTTAGTACAGGGTACAGTACAGTTGTGAATCGATTATAATTTAATATTTAAATAGTGCTGGGTCACTGGAAATTACGTTTACAGTTCTTTGAACCCATTTTTGAACATAATTTTCTAGTAAATATGTACACTGTACAGAGATATAGGCTCGATTCACAACCTTTACCTGAGTTACAATGACGAAGATATCGTAGTTTCCTATCTTGAAATGGAATAACAATTAGTTAAATGAATGAGTTTTTACCATTCTAGTTTTGATTTTACAAGACAAGTATATTTCTTCGGTGACATATTAGAAATTCAAAACATTTGTGTTCTTCATAATAGCTCTTCATTTAATGGAGTTATGATTGGAAATATATGAGAATTTAATCTTCCGTGTAATTTACTTTATATTGACGTGTTTTCTTTAAAAATGGAATTTTGAGAAAATATAAACGAAAATCCTGACTAGAAGTACAGATTTTACCTATATATCTCTTCGAATCTGCAGTACACGTTCAAGTAAACAAAAGATATCTTCAAAATAAAATTGCGTTCTGACTATAAGAAATAAGATATTATTCAAAAGCCTCTTAGAATTGCGAATTAAAATTGCAATTCATATTTGCGAATTCAACATGCAAACTGTAACCTTGTCCATATTATATTAATGTCGCTTAATATAAAAATTAAATTGGCCTTGTATACTTTGTATCACAACACGCTTGTATTGTTATTTTTATGAAAAATGTACATTTTAAAAATTACAGATTAAACTTGATTTATGGATTTTTGCTTAACTAGGCTTTCAGGGCGCTTTGCGGATAAAAAATGTCGTGGATTTTCAAAATTTAATAACATCGAATATTGTTGGAGGCTATTTTTTGAAATTTTGATCCTCCATAAACTTTCCCTGGGGTCATGTAAGTTCCACACAAAACTTAGGCTTGATCGGTTCAGCCGTTTCCATGTTTATTGGATACAAACAAACAGACAAGCAAAGTGTATGGATAGATTTATGAAATAAATACATTAAATAAATACTGCAGTGTGAAGACGAACATTATCTATGTAAATTTATTCATTTTAAAGTTATACATATTGTGTATTAATATAAAAAAACTGTGATTCATATATCCTGTTTATAATTTATCTAATAAATGCTAGTTTCAAAATCCCGTGCACCTGTTACATTTAGTTTCATTCAAATTATATAAATTTAGCGTTATTTTTGGGATTAAGTAAAAAAAAAAACTCCTTTATTGAATTTCATGTAGAAAAATTTGTTAAAGATAAATCAAGGATATCTCATTCAATCTAGATCATAATTAAACAAATCTGTTAAGAGTACCATTATGAATCAGACATGCCGTTTTCTATTCTATAAATAGAAAACAACTTGACTTTAAGTCATACAGTAAAGGAATTGAGTATTTTCCTAAAACTCATTTTCAGAATTTAAAAAGAATTCGATTGTGATAACAACAGATTATTTCAATTTCTAAAAAGGAACTGAGTCTTTGCAACAAACTCTGATTACATAATCTCTTTTTAAAAATGTATTTATAACTTATTTTTTAAAATTTTTGTAAAATGGTACGAGGCATAGTTAATAATTTCAAATATTCATCTGCACGTCCGCAGTTTCTCTATTTCTTGCCTCCCTTTGCCCGTCCTCTTATAACGCTGCTTTTAAAAGAATGTTTAGGAGTCGCTGTTTTGCGCTCGTATAAGACTATGCAGGATCCCCCTTTCAATATATAGATGTACCCCACTCCGTTTTGCTTTATTTTAATTGCAGCCTCAGCGCTAAACATTCTGACTGCTTGCATTGGCAAGATCATTACTTCTAGCACTTCAAGTTAGTTTCTATTTCCAGCAAGGGAGCAATAGCTTTTCGATGCTTGTGAGAAGGTTAGATGGTAGGAAGAGGAGAGTTGGAGATGAGGATAAGGGTTTGTAGGAGATGCGTATTAGGAATGTTTCGTTAAAATCACTCCATTTGTCCACATGTTTATACTGTTTCCTTGTACAACGGAATTAGTGTATCGCATTAAGTGTGCAGAATGCGGAGTTGTCCCCTTTTAGCAGCTCTGCTCAGGGAGCAGGGAAATGGTCCTTCCAGAAAGGGCTTCGATCTTTGTTAATACTATTTCTTGACTTAGTACCCCGGCGCACCGTGGCTACTGTAGTTAAGAAGAAGGCTAGCTAATTAAGCACGGTGTACGGGGCCTCATGACCTTCCCTACCTCCATATGTACAGGCACCTTTCTCAGCGTCAACTGCAAATAGTGCATAGAGCTTTCTAGCAGAGCTCTGTTATCCTAGGCTGAAGGAATGCAACTGATTATCTAATCTCTATATCTTTGCAACTCAATGTCCAAGACCTAAGTATTATTTGAATTCTGTGAGATCAAATAATCTAAGTCTGAAATATCAAAGGTTTACAACATCAGACTACAAAGAAATATGAATAAGAAAATTTGAGTCTGTGGCAAAGACTCAAATCCTTTATCGTGTACACACATTGATAACAGAAGAAAATTCAAATTTTAAAAATCATCAAACAACTAAATTTTTTCTAGGTTGAATTTTCGATGGAGATGAATCCCTGTTTGCTTGCTAAAGATATCGGTCCCTGCAGGATGGCCCTTCCGCAATATTTCTTTAACAACAAAACAGCACAATGCGAAATATTTCTTTACGGAGGTAAACAAGGAAACAGTGGCGAAATAAATATTTTTTTTCNTCTAATATAAAACTTATAGATCAACTCTAATATAAAACTTATAGATCAACTCTAATATAAAACTTATAGATCAACTCTAATATAAAACTTATAGATCAACTCTAATATAAAACTTATAGATCAACTCTAATATAAAACTTATAGATCAACTCTAATATAAAACTTATAGATCAACTCTAATATAAAACTTATAGATCAACTCTAATATAAAACTTATAGATCAACTCTAATATAAAACTTATAGATCAACTCTAATATAAAAACTTATAGATCAACTCTAATATAAAAACTTATAGATCAACTCTAATATAAAGACTTAAGACCAAAACTAGTAAAGTCAATTCAATACTTATCCAAACTGTAAAGGATTTCTTAAACTAGAATTGTCTAATCTTTACATCTTTGCAACCTGATGTCGTAATCATTTAATAATTCAGGGGGTACACCTTCAGTTGCAAAAGTATACAGATTAGAAATTAGAGTTTGAGGCGAAGAATCAGTTCTTTTTAATCTCAACTTTAATTAAATGAAACTGCCTCTTTATTTCAAGAGACATTTCAGATTAACAACGGTACCCTTTCATAGTCATCATTCCAGCTTGAACAAAGTTTAATTCTGCCATTTTTCTCCGTTGTTTTAGCAGCATAAATCCGCAAATGAACCACATAAATAGATATTTCTATTATTCTTGATCACTCAAAGGTTTCTAGGGTAGCATTGTGAATATATACTCTTCTATAAATGGAGGGTTACTTTAAAATACGTTTATAATTCCTTTAATCCATTCAAGGTTGTGACGGGAATGAGAATAGATTTAGTGATCTCGAGTCCTGTGAGAATCAATGTATCTCAAATCAGGAACAGGTTTGTCATTTACTAGCACCCATCTTCCATTTCAACTTCTAATTGTTGCTCTATTTGTGAGTATTTTCTGTTCATACATTTTAAAACAATAACAAAAAATTTTGCGGATTTTTTCGTGGATTTTCAAAACTTTACGAAAATCAAAATGTTTTCGAGATACATTTTTCATTATGACCATTTTCACCTTCCCCGGGTTCATGTGAGGTCCCACGCAAAATTTTGGCCCGATCGTTTTGTCATTTATTAGATACAAACAAACTAACAAATAGACAAGAAAATATATATACAGGGTCATGCGACCAAAAACTCTAAGAATAAAACAATCTACTACGATCATATTGCGCTGCAAAATTAACTCCTTCTTTCTTACTTTCTTTCTATTTATAGATATATTAGACTAGCATGATTAGATATATTAGACTAGCATGATTAGAAAAATCCAATACTTTAGAGTTGGGCATCATTAGTATCCGTTTCTTAGATATTCTAGAATTTGTGGTTTCAACATTGCTATCAACTATTTAAGAAGTTTTATGTAGCTTAACTTTTGTTTCCTATAAGTTTTTATTTTTGAAATTATGCAATATTTAGACTCTGACAGGAGATAGAAGACAGAACAAAGCAAAATCAATCTTTCAGTTCTTAATGGCTAAATATTTTGTAAACTTTTATAGAATACAGTTTTGAAATATATTTGAAGTTGTCGATTTTGTTCTCTTGAAAGCCTAAAAATCCTGAATGTTTATAAACGGATGATAACGATACCTAACCCTATTCCTGCCCCATAGGGACTCTAATCCTACCCTATACAGACCTTATAGGGACCCTATACGGACCCTAGATGGACCCTATACGGATCCTATATGGACCCTATACAGACCGTATATGGACCCCATACAAACCCTATTCGGGCCCTATTTCTACCCTATTTTGACCCTATTTCTACACTATATGGACCCTATTCCGACCCTATACAGACCGTGTATGGACCCTATACAGACCCTATACAGACCCTATGCAGACCCTATACGGACCCTATTCCTACCATATCCGGTTCCTATACAGACCCTATAAGACCCTATACGGACCCTATTCCTACCCTATACGGACCCTATACAGACCCTATACGGACCCTATTCCTACCCTATACGGACCCTATACTCAATTCTTAAAAACTGATTTCAGAGAAATCTTGATGTTGACTTAAACACAGAAGAAGGCTATACTGAAGTGAACACATTTATTGAAGATATTGATACTGAAGAAACTGAAGATATTGATACCCTTGTGGAAAACACATTTGAAGAAAAGAACGCTGCTGCACTTGACCAAGCTGGAAGTGGTGTTGCTAATGATGCAACTGAGCTTGATACAGAGGAAGATCTCTCTGCTACATTTGAAGAAGCTGCAAGTAGTGTAGCTAATAATGCAACAATTCTTGATACAGATGATGAGGATAATGATGAGTTTGATGAACTGCCAGAACTAGAACTTGATGTTTGCAACCAGACAAGATCAGTTGGAAACTGTAGGTAAATATCATTGTTTAAAATATATATATAATAGTAGTCACAAAAATAAGATTGAATAAACAAAACGTTTAATGGTAAGAGAAAGAAAAAACTGTATGCACATTATCAATTATTTTGGAAGAAATACGCGAAAATATGTTCAATATTTATATTCATATTTACATGTACATATAGTAAATAAGATACCAAACATGCTTCGATCCGCAGGTTAATTATCATTTATCATATTTAAAAACCAAGCTTTTCTGCTTTAATAATTTATTTGATTTGAGTCTGCCACAAATTCTGATTTTCTTATTCATATATCCTTGCAACCCAATATCGAAGACCTTAGATATTTTAAACTATGAATTCTGTTAGATCAAATAATCCAAGTTTCAAATAGAAAAAGGCTTACGCCATCAGGTTGCAAAGATATAGAGATTTAAAAAATTGATTTTGAGCAAGGACTTAATTCCTTCCACTGTGAATTGTAGATATGATATATTTCAGAGCTAGCATATCTCGCTGGTACTTTGATCCTCAGTCAAGTCTATGCACTGAGTTCCTATATGGAGGTTGTGGAGGAAATCAAAACAATTTTGAATCCTTGGAAGAATGCAATTTCAGGTTAAAAAATTCCATTTTGGTGATTTAAAAAAATAAATTGAGTATTTGCTTCAAACTCTGATTTTCTAATTCCTATATCTTTGGATACCAATGTCGTAGATCTGGCTGAAATTATTTCTTTATTAAGATGTGGAAATTCGTTTGGTCTTGAGTTGATTACTGCAGGGGGTATACAGAACAAACAGAGTGATTTAAATGAGATGAGTTCTACTAAAGATGTACTTCCAAAACAGGTAATGCAGTTTCAATATCAACAAAATGACAAACATGAAGCTAATGGAGCTCAGTTTTTATATTCAAACTCAATATATTTTTTTGAGCAATTCACTTTTTTATGATTTTATATTTGTAAACCTTTGATGGAACGCAATCAGGCTTTTAGTAAAGTTAAATTAACAGGCATTTTTATTTCATGTGAATTTTTTTAACCTATGACTTTTGTGAACAAGTTTTTAATTGCAAAAAAAACTTTTTTAATGGAAAGTATGATATTTCTATTTTAATGATTAGCCTACAAATAGTTGTTTACGTATAATCTGTTTTTTAGTAAATATATTGTGCAATGTCTATTTCATAATTAATCTATGAAATTTAGAATCTAAAACTTTGTTATAGATAATCTTATGTTTTAAGAAAAATCAGTTTTTTAATTCATTGATAATTTAAGGAGATATTTGTTCAATAAAGAATCTATAATTTAGGAAAAACCTGTTTGACTTTGATATAAGTAATTTTTAACTTTCATTAAATTAATGTCTGTTTAAAAATGTATGATTTTAGGAATCTAAATCTGCAATTGGGACCGTGGTTTCTCTAGATCAGGAAATCCTTTATAAAAAGAAAAAAAATTTTAAAAATATATATTTAATTTTACCACAAATATTTGATGATTATTTACGTTATTCTTTACGAAAGGATTGCTTAGAACATAAATTCAAATTTGGATTTTGAAGATAATTCTCTTCATAACTGGAGCATTCAAAACTTCGCTGTTTCAAATATTTCAGGTGAAAAAGGGACCATTCGTGATTAATAAAAAGTGGTACAGGATGAAATTAATTTACTAATTTATTTATTAAGATTGACGATCTAGAATTTATGTCGTAAATTAAGATTCCAACAAATAATTTGATTTAAAAGAGAATGATGCCCGAACACCTAATTACCCGAATCTCTATAACTATTCAAGCTTTATTCAGCAGTATTTCAACTTATATTCAATGTAAACTCTATTCTGAAGAAGTTATTGACGAAAAGATTACTCGTACGATTTTAATGTGGATTATATATGTATTGAAAAAATTCGACGTTTATTTTTAGCATTAGTCTTCCCTATTTTACTATTTTTCTAATGGCAGTGTTAATGAGAGTGGTTATGATAGCTAATTACTGCTGATGTCGATAGCAGATAAAGACATTGTGTGAGCAACTCAAAACCATCTTTATTCCACTCTTGATCTAACCTAAGCCTCTTCTTCTTATAATCTTTGCAGTTAAATGCTCTACCCTATTTTTCTCCTTTTTATGTCATAGCTCCTATCCTTCCCCTTCTAATAACCTTGCTCTTACCGATCCTTCTACTTCTTATATCCTAGCTTTACCCTATCCTTCTCCTTCTTATAACCTTGCTCTACCCTATCCTTCTCCTTCTTATAACCTTGCTCTACCCTATCCTTCTCCTTCTTATAACCTTAGCTTTACCCTATCCTTCTCCTTCTTATAACCTTGCTCTACCCTATCCTTCTCCTTCTTATAACCTTGCTCTACCCTATCCTTCTCCTTCTTATAACCTTGCTCTACCCTATCCTTCTCCTTCTTATAACCTTGCTCTATCCTATCTCTCTTCTTCTTATATCCTTGCTCTATCCTATCTTTCTCCTTCTTATATCATTGCTCTATCCTATCCTTCTCCTTCTTATATCGTTGCTCTAATCTATCCTTCTTCTTCTTATATCCTTGCTCTATCCTATTCTTCTTCTTCTTATATCCTTGCTCTACCCTATCCTTCTCCTTCTTATATCCTTGCTCTATCCTAACCTTCACCTTCTTGTATCCTTGCTCTATCCTATCCGTCTCCTTCTTATATCTTTTCTCTATCCTATCCTTCGTCTTCTTGTATTCTAGCTCTATCTTATCCTTCTCCTTCTTATATTCATGCTCTAGCCAATCCTTCTCCTACTTATAATCCTTGCTCTAACTCATCCTTCTCCTTCTTATATCCATGCTCTGACCTATTCTTCTCCAATTCTTATATCCTTGCTCGATATCCTATCCTTCTCCTTCTTATAATCCAATTGGTCTATCCTATCCTTGCCTTCATATACCTAAATCATATTATTTGTTGAAATCAATCAATCAATAATACTTGTATGCCTATTTGTGAACAATGTTACAAGTGTGAATCAGACTACCCTTCTTTAATTTAATTACTATTTTGGGAAATATTATTATTTAGTATTTTTGCGAGTAAGTGATCTAAATCCTCCTGAAGTCAGAAGGGAAAAAAGAAAAACTTTTTAATTTAGAAATTGGCGGAGTAAGCAATCCAGGCCAGAACGGACAAAGAATTGGGATATTGCAGGATCAGGTTCAGTAGTGTTTTGGGAAAAAGAACAGAGCACAAACTCAACTTTTCGAATCCTTCTCTTAGATACTTTTTAAACTTTTAATATTAGATCTTGTAGAAATCATATTCTAATCTACGCCAACAGGTTGCGAAGATATAAGGATTGGGAAGTAAGAGTTTGTGTTCAGTTCCTTTGTTAAAAATACGTAGAATTATTTTGTTCGAGAGGGGATAAATTAATTTGAATAAAAGATATAAAAAATACTTCACGTTTTCCATCTAGAAGTGATTATTTTAGACGTATGTATCTATTTAAGTTCTTCTTTAAAACTCAAATTGTTAAAATGCCAAAAGGAATTGAGTCTTTTTGGAACAAAATCAAATATTTAAACCTCAATATCTTTAGAACCCGATGTTGTAAACCTTTGACATTTCAAACTCAGATTATTTGATCTAACATAATTCATAGTTTGAAATGTCTAAGGTATGCAACATTTGGTTCCAAATATATAGTGATTAGAAAATCAGAGTTTGTGGCAAAGACTCAATTCCTTTGCATAGAATCACCTTTTTTTAAAGAATGAGTTCCATGTTCTTTTGCTTCATTCAAATATTAGTAAATGAATTTTGTTTTCTGACCTTTTCCTCAAATGCCAAATTCATTTTTCCTATGCAAAACAAGTTTTGTTGGCATTAAAACATTAATTGCATAAAAAGAGCTTGAAAAGCTAAAACAAAAAAATCTGAAATCGAAAAAAATGTTTTTTGTTTATCTTTAAATGCTGCACGCCGCCAACAGCCTCGTTTCAAGCACTCACCTCAAACTCTAATTTACTAATCCCCACGTACTGGTACATCTTTGCAACTTGTGGATGTATACCTTGGCATTTTTAATTGTTAATAATTATATTATGCAGAATTTTTTATAAATTTTTTTATATGCAACATAAGGTTACAAAGATATCAAGATTAGAACATTAGAATTTGAGGCAAGTAATTAGTTGCTTTGTTAGGGACTAGCTTGGGGACCCAGCTTTGCATGGGAACTAAAATATTCTATAAAGATGTGAATTCCCACAAATTTAGAATTTCTAAACCAAGCTAAGACCATGCCCGTGGTCCTACCGAGTTCCCCAATCAAAATTTAAGGCAAATTGGTTATTGAGTTATGATCGGACATCCAAACAGAGATTACTATTTAAATTATATAGATGCTCACAAAGTGTAAATGTTCAGGAAGGGATTGAGTCTTGGCCACAAACTCTGATTGTTTAATCCCTATATCCTTGTGACCCAATATTGTAGACATTGGATATTTTAAGCTATGATTTATTTAAGATTAAATAATCTAAGTTTGAAATTTCAAATGTGTAAGCCATCAAATTGCAAAGATATTAATATTTGAACATTTGAGTTTGAGGCAAAGATTCAATTCCTTTGTCAAACATCTGGTTTTGTTTAAGGCTGGGTTCCTGAGTAGAAAAGTTGATATTGCCGAGAACAGTCAATTAGAGATAGAGTTCTCAATTGCAATCAGCATGAGTAAGTATTATTATAGAAATATAAATTATTAAAAAAAATTAAAGATTTTTACAATATTTAGTTGAATTTTACTGTTTTTATTCAAAAGTAAAGATAAACTTTTGGGTATAGCTTGGTAACCTAGCATTGCCCAGTTGACTCATATAGTTACTCCCGCCGTTTACCCGTACTTGGTCGATTTTCCCGGGAAACTAAATTTTTTCTATTAAAATCGATTCACTGAAAAAACGAAAAAAAATCAGATTTTTGTTTAGACGACACAAACTCTAATATTGAGCTGACCCTTCTCCTGCAGCCGGAGAATACTGATGGTCTGGAGGTGTTCCGCCTGGACCCGGCCATGAACCTCGGCACCTGGAAGCGGTATAGGTTCACCATGAAGACAGTCTCCATGATACCGAACCTGTTGGTCGTCTTTGCAGCAAACTCACAGGGGCAAAACTTCCTCGCCATTGATAATGTTTTTCTAAGGTAAGTGTGTCTTCATTTCTTATTGTTTTTCATGTTTTTGTTTTTGTTTCATCTATATTATATATATATATATATAATTTGCTTGTCTGTCTGTTTGTTAGTTTGTTTGTGTCCAATAAACGTCAAAGTGGCTGAATCTACCTGGCCCAAATTTTGTGTAGGTTTATAGATGATCAAAATGATGTAGGGAAGGTTTATAAATGATCAAAATTTCAAAAATTTGCCTCCAACAAAATTGGATTTTGATTAAATTTTGAAAATCCAGGATATTTTTTAACAAGATCCGCTAACTTTTTTGTTTTTGTTTTACAATGTATACAAATAGAAAATGTTCACAATTGAAATAGGAGATGTGCGCGAAGCGCTCTAAAAAGTTTTTTATATTCTTGATATTTATTTTTTTGATGTAGTGTTTGTTTTTTAAATTTTAATGATCTTTTTTTGTCCTGTTCTTGTTTTTTTTCTGGTTCTTGTTATTGGTTTTACTTTGTTCTGTTCTTGTTCTTGCTCCTATTCTTGTTCTTGTTGTTTTCTGATTTATTGTTCTTGTTGTTTTCTGGTTTATTGTTCTTGTTATTACTATTTTACATAATCTTATTTATGTTAATTTTTTGATCTGATTCTGATTTTATTAATGATCCTTATATAATCTTAGTTGGCGGGAGATAGTTAGCACAAGGGAAGTTGGAGAAGCTAAACCCGGAACCGGAGAAATATCTGAGACTTCTCCTTCTCCAGGTGTAGAGAACACAACAGATCAAAACAAAGGTCAAGAAACAACAATAGCAGATGAAGAAACAACTACGATCATCGACGAAGAAACAACAATAGCTGACGACGATATAACAACAATTATTGACGAAGAAACAACAACAATAGTAGACGAAGAGATAACAATAATAACAGATGAAGATATAACAACAGTTATCGATGAAGAAGTAACAACAGCCAATTCAACAACAGTTAATGCTGAACAAACCAATTCAACAACAGTTAATGCCGAGCAAACCAATTCAACAACAGTTAATGCCGAACAAACCAACTCAACAACAGTTAATGCCGAACAAACCAACTCAACAACAGTTAATGCCGAACAAACCAACTCAACAACAGAACCAACTCAACAACAGTTAATGCCGAACAAACCAACTCAACAACAGTTAATACCGAACAAACCAACTCAACAACAGTTAATGCCGAACAAACCATTTCAACAACAGCTAACGCCGAAGAAACAACAACAGTTAAGGTTGATTCCACCAGTTTACCTGGCCCCCTTTCGACCATGTCCAATTCTTCGTCCCAAAATTTAGCTGCTACAAATAATTCGTCAGAGCCATCTTTTACAGAGGAATCAACAGCTGCTTCTTCAATAAACTCGTCTTCAATAGCTTCCGAAGAAACCACAGTCTCATCATTAACCACAGAATTATTATCATTTTCTTCATCTTCATCATCATCTTCTTCTTCAACAACCGTTTTATCATCATCTTCTCCTTCTTCTTCCTCTTCAACAACCGTTTCATCTTCATCTTTTCCTTCTTCTTCTTTTTCCACTGATTCATTCTCATCTTCCACAAGTCCCCTCACCTCTATTGGTCAAAATAAAAACGAGACTAAAACACCTGAGGATCTTGATATATCTGTTGATATATCAAAGATGAACGAGTTTAAGAACGGCACAATGTTGATTCATAATTATTTTCATATCACTGGGAGTAGTAACTTCTCTATTGATATTCATGTTCCGTAATTCGCGGATTCCAGAATTAAAATATTTTTGAGTATTTAGTGTACGTATTATTCAATGGGGTGAAATAAATATCTATCTATCTATTATTTATCTAATGCACAGTCTAAATTTCTTCCTAACGGGGCTGTAGACGCTATTTTTTAAATGCATCTTTATAAAGAGGGTTCTCTACTAACGTGACTAGCGGATATCTGCTGCAGGTGCAGAAAACAGAAATTGTTAGGATTAAACAGTTTTCAATATCAAGTATTCAGGAGACAAAGTTTCAAAACTAACACTTGTATATATCTTTAAATCCAAGTAGAGTAGAACAAAATTACACCATATATTTATAAAAAATGGCTAAAACTATATATTGAAACAATAAATGTCCATTTTAACTAATAATAAGGTGTGAGAATTAGTTTTTGGTGATTCTTGATTTCATTTTTGAAAATATCCCTATTTTGAAACAATTACCGGATTTCAGCTCATGTCGCGTTTTCGGAACATATCCAGGTTTTGAGACAATTACCGGATTTCAGCTCATGTCGCATTTATTATCGACTTTTACTCTGGATTTGGGCCGGGATCCAAAAAACCCAGTCTTTCAATTTGTGCCCATTTCTAACACTCAGCTTTAGAAATGGGCCAAGTGTTAGTTTCATGGAACGTTATGTTAAACGTTAAACGTTATTAAGTGTTTATACTAACTTGCATAAACACCTTCTTGTCATAAAAAGAAAAGACGTTTATCATAAATGATTAATAAAAATAGATGGTTTTGTTATAGTGCACTCTTTAATGGAGGGTCACCTAAAATTACGTTTTGTTTCTATGTTTATTGGAACACCCCCTGTTGTACAATTGTAGGGTAATAAATGATTATTTCTGTGACTCTATGTTCCCTATTTGCATATTTGAATCGAATTTACATACAAATTTATTCTAATTGGTCTATTTTACCTCGAACAAAAACTTAAAGAAGAACGGACTTCATCCCCTGCAAGAAGATTTGGAGAAACATTTAATTGTGTTTCATGATACAGGGTAATAAAGAGATACATTCTTAACTCCTCACAACCCAGAGTTAAAAACATATTGTTTAAAGGAAGCATGAGCAATGGCTTCCAAAGAAATCCAGATTTTTTTGGGAAAACGTTTATTTAACGGTTGTTACTCCGGGTTTTAACAGGGGGGGGGGGGGTATCTTTTTAAAGGGAAAGTAAGCGTAATTTCAAGTGACCCTCCATGCAATGGCTGATTCACAACTGTACCCTTGAAACCTTTATCTTATCAAAAATGAAAGACATTGTCGTTTTCCTGCAGTAGAAATGCGCAAGTCACATTGATTTCTAATTGATACTTGATCAGAGAAAGGTTTTAAGGGTACCGTTGTGAATCGGGCGTTGTTATCTTTGTAAAAGTTTACTTGAAGTTACGCTAGCACTCTCTTGAAAACAATTTGTAGACTATTGTAAAACGTTTATAAGAACAGGGATAAATTGATTCGATTATGAAATGCTGACCACTTTTAAATTTTTGATTTTACCCCTTTCCACTTTATGTGATCTTGATATTTTAGAAACACTGATGATTTATCTTTCTTTTATCATACGTACACAATATGCATGCATTACATGCATCAAAGAAGCCCGAAAATGTTGAAAGCCATGTATTAAAAAATATAGAAAAACAGCCACAAAAAGTAAAAAAAAGTTTTAGATTATTATGCATTTGTTGCAGATTTTCCTAATTCTGTTTCGCAGATTATTTTACTGTCAGAAGGGACTAGATGTCTCAAGATTAAATACTTTTACAATTTAATTAACTTTGACGTTAATATTCCCCACCAAACAGCACATAGTTAAAAGGGGTTGGGGGAGGGGGATATCGTGGTAAGACGGATTGGGGGATTTGTCGGTTGAAGAGGGGGGGGGGATCTTGATAAGGGGATGAACGTAAAGAACTATTTCCTGTACTTCCCGGTGTATTGAGCAATATGAATAAAATTTAATTAAATATGCAAACAAGTTAATTTCGAGAAATTTTTATCGATTTTCTGTGGATTGTTCAGCTCAGATGTTCTACTAGATATTTAGTTCTTCTAGTTCTTCAAGTTCTCCTAGTTTTTCTAGTTCTCCCTGTTTTCCTGGTTCTCTTAGTTCTTCTAGTTCTCCAAGTTCTCCTAGTTCTCCTAGTTCTTCTAGTTCGCCTAGCTCTCCTAATTCTCCTAGCTCTCCAAGTTCTCCTAGTTCTCTTAGTTCTCCTTGTTCTCCTAGCTCTCCTAGTTCTCCTAGTTCTCCTAGTTCTCATAGCTCTCATAGTTCTCCTAGCTCTCCAAGTTCTCCTAGCTCTCCTAGTTCTCATAGTTCTCATGGTTCTCCTAGCTCTTCTAGTTTTCCTAGTTCTCTTAGTTCTCTTAGATCTTCTTGTTCTCCGAGTTCTCATAGTTCTCCTAGTTCTCCTAATTCTCCTTGTTCTTCTAGTTCTCCTAGTTCTCCTAGTTCTCCTTGTTCTCCTAGTTCTCCTAGTCCTCAAGTTCTCCAAGTCCTTCTTTGACTACATATTCTACGTTATTAATGGTTCTGTCTCTGAACACAATTAAGGATCATTTCAACCCATCCTGGACTCAAGCCTACTCAGCATAATTAATCTATTAAATTTTAAACAAAACAAGCGTCTAGAATAAACTGTCGGATCTTCAAGCTGTTATATTTAATTCCCTCTTTTAAGTTTTGAACTGTCCCTGTTTTTCAGGTTCTTAATGCACACAAGGCGAACAGTTTACCGTTTTCAAAGTGCTTAGAAAAAGTCTTAAAGTTGAGAAAAATATGAGGTTTAAATACAACAGTTGAATTCCCACAAATGTCGATCATAAAATCTTTTTCAATTCTTCTTTTATTCTTTCTTTTGCTTCTTTCTTATCCGGTAATTGCTGGTGCTAAATTCTGGTTTCTGCAGGGGCACAAACAAAATAATAAGGGGGGGGCGTAATATTATAATTTTCTCCTTTCTTATTTATTGGAATGAGAATAAAAACAATCCTGATTTTGACAAATTAGAGAGGGTTGGTAGAGAGGGGAGGAGTGTCGATGGTGCGCCCCTTGAAAGTTTTATTGCTGGTGGTCGGTTAAAAGAATGATATAATTGTGAGGTTTGGTTTAAACTGTCGGAGCTGAGCTGAAGACCAATTATACTGTGAAGATACTGGATAAAGAGAGGATCAGTACCGTGGAACAGATTCGGATAAATATGTCAAGTGAGAATCAATCTTAAAGGGACTGTAAGCGTAATTTTAAGTGAACCTCTTGCAAGATGGCACTGTCCGATTTACAACGGTACCTTTAGAACCTTAATCTGAAGATAGCGTCGTTTTTTTTTACTTGAAAAGTGTTTATTTGAAAAAAGTCGTTTTTGCAGAGACCCCGCAAATGAAAATAAGCAGTTATAATATGCAAAACATGGATATCTTGTTAATAATGATCAGAAAAAGCTTTTAATGGTGCCGTTGTAAATCGGGCATTGACATCTTTTTATGAATGGTTACTTAAATTACGCTTACAGTCTCCTGAAGCAAAAACTAAAAATTATCCTCAAACACTTTTTTGATAATAATTTGAATTATTGATTTCTTTTCAAGAGGCCGAAGGAAATACCAGAGTATAAAGAGACTGTAACCCTCAATGCAAAGATGGCAATACCGGATTTACAACCCTTTAAAGCTAGCTTTGTCTGATCAAGTATGAATTATAGATATTCATGTTTTTGTTTCTTTAAACTGTTTATTTTCATTTGCGGTTTCTCTGCAAAAGTGACTTGCACAATTCTTGCTTATAAAAAGCAATGGAGAAATTATCTGAATCACTTTTCAAGTCAGGAAAACGACGATGTCTTCCACATTTTTGATAGTTTCAAGTTTACCGTTGTGAATCGGGCATTGCCAACTTTGCATGTAGGGTCCCTTGAAATTATGTTCACACTTTACAGTCCCTTTAAATGGTATAAAAACCAGATCTATTATATGTTTATGTTTATATATTTGCCTACAGCAGCGAATTAATAAGAGTTAAACTACTTTATATAATATAAAAATTAATAACCCCAAATTGCTCATTTGGCTGAGGAAAAATATATGATACTCGTAATAAATCCATTGAAACAACTGAGGAATTCAGCTCCGGGCAATGCAACACAAAATGCGCCAAAATATTTTATGCCAGGAATGTACGACAGGAGAGGAAGTGGGGTGGCCTAGAGGGAGGGATAGATGAAGGGGGGGGGAGGAAAAAAGAATTCCAGGTTTTGTTGAATTTGATGCATGATTTATACAAGAAAACGGACAGGTCGTGAGGTTTAAATTAATTAGAAGAAAAAAGAATTTTTTCTGACTGAGCAAAGACTGCTGAATTTTGAACACAGAATGATATAAACTTGATCTTAGGACACCAGGAAATCTAAAGCACAAGACATACTTGACTATTGAACACCAGAAATACTGGACAAACCAGAAAGGGACACGGGACACATAGTATCCCCTATTTCCAACTAATATGTAATATGTGGTTCACAGAGTCCCTTATTCCCAGCTAATATGTGGGACCCGGTCCCATATAAGGTCCTCTATTCCCAGCTAATAGAGGATCCCCCTATTCCCAGTTAATATGATGACACATAGAGTCCCCTATTCCCAACTAATATAAGGGATATTGAGTCCCCTATTTCCAAATAATATCAGAGACACTGAGTCTTCTCTTCCCAGTTAATATGAGGAACACTGAGTCCCCTATTCCCAGCTAATATGAGGGACACATGGAGTCCCCTATTCCCAGTTAATATGAGGGACACTAAGTCCCCTATTCCCAACTAATATAAGAGACACTGAGTCCCCTATTCCCAGCTAATATGAGGGACAAATAGAGTGCCTTATTCCCAAATAATATGAGGGATACTAAGCCCCCTATTCCCAGTTAATATGAGGGACACTGAGTCCCCTATTCCCAGCTAAAATGAGGGACACATGGAATCTCCTATTCTCAACTAATATAAGGGACACTAAGTCCCCTGTTCCCAACTAATATGAGGGACACTGAGTCCCCTATTCCCAACTAATTTAAGGGACACTGAGTCGCCTATTCCCACCTAATATGAGGGACACATAGAGTCTCCTATTCCCAGTTGATATGAGGGACAAATAGAGTCCCTTATTCCCAACTAATATGAGGGATACTAAGCCCCCTATTCCCAACTAATACGAGGGACACTGAGTCCCCTATTCCCACCTAATATGAGGGACACTGAGTCCCCTATTTCCAGTAAATAGGAGGTATAGGAGTCCCCTATTTCCAGATAATATGAGGGACACTGAGTCCCCTATTTAATATTTCTAAATGATAAAATAAACATCTGGTTACTCCAAGTTACTCCAGGAGCCATGTAATCATGTTTTGGACCTTGTTGTTCATCGAAACCATGGGTTGGGTTTACTCCGGAGTAAACTATAGGCTTGGTTTCTCCCTGATTAGATGGTTGGATCAAACCACATGTTGATCGCAAGATATCAGATACACTAAACCTAACCTGCCAATCAAAATCAAGGGTGGGGCCAAAAAAAATGTCGAAAAATTTATAAAAACACAAAATAAGTTAATATAATGTTTTAAAATTTTGACCTTTGAATATTTTTTTTCCACCACCTTCAGCCACCTTGTAGATCATGACCTAGTACACTTTAACCCTATAGTTTCACACTTCATATCAGCCCTCAGGAAATACACATCTCTGCAGCGGAAACTTTTAAAATTAGTCGTCAAAACTGGGTTTTTCTTAAAACCTTGTTTTAGGGTGGGGATGGAAAATTGTATCATCACTAGACGTTTACAACCTCTAAAGCGAACTTTTGCAATTGGTGTTTCGAATACCAAATATTACGTCTTAGTACTTACATTTACAAAATGTGGTTTGCCTTCAAAAATGACTGGAAATTTAAAGAATTCGTTCAGATATAAGTGTGTAAAGTATACCCAAAATGTCAAAACCTAAATGTATTTGTAGTATCATTAGATACAGTAAATGTGAGTGGAAAAATAATGTGTCTTGCAATCTTTTTTCGAAAGCGTCCCATACCGGAGCCAAAATATGCACTTGATACTATAAAAACTTAATATTTTCTGCTTAAAACTTTTTATATAATATAGTCTTATACAATTTTTTAAAATGATTGATTCATTTTAGATTTTCTGATTAGTCTCGAAATCATAATTTAAAGCTAACAGCGATCCAATATGATATGGGGAACCTGTATCTCTATATATTCATGTTTATTGAGACACCCTGAATATGCCTGTATACCTGTTATCTGCCCTGCTAATATCCTGGTATAAAAAGGGACTTCAACGCCATCTGGTTTGTATAGGTTGACTCCAACTACCCATTAATCTGCATACCTTGATACAGGGCAACTTAACCCTTCCTTACTAATCTCTATACCTTGATATATGGCAACTTTAACCTTTTTACCAATCTCAAAAAGGTTTATTTTACATTTTTAAACTCTCTCTGTTACATTTGACTTTTTACAGAGAAATATTACCCCTGCTGAATAGATACTTGTGTATTTAACAACATTTTAATTCCTAATTTATGCACGCTACATCACTCCACTGTGTTCAAGCATTTAGTTCAATATCTTATCATGGTTGGACCGGATATAATCTAATCTACGATGGACAAAATATCTTAAATATTTCGCGCCATTTTTTATAAACTTTCGAAATTTTTTTACTCAATTCAAAAAATACTGAAGTAATTAAGGATTTTATTTTTCCAACCGATATATTTACAGCTCTGGTTGGGGATAATGTTAATATGTTATAGACATTGAGTTTGAAGTAAGGTAGATATTAGAGTGGGTTGGATGTAAAGTAGGTAGATGGTTGAGTGGGTTAGAAGTAAGGTAGTTACATGGTGGAGTGGGTTAAAAGTAAGGTAGGTAGATGGTGGAGTGGGTTAAAAGTAAGGTAGGTAGATGGGAAAGTGGGTTAGAAGTGAGGTAGGTAGATGACGGAGAGGGTTGGAAGTGAGGTAGGTAGATGGTGGAGTGGGTTAGAAGTAAGGTAGGTAGATGGGGGAAGTGGGTTAGAAGTGAGGTAGGTAGATGACGGAGAGGGTTGGAAGTGAGGTAGGTAGATGGTGGAGTGGGTTAGAAGTAAGGTAGGTAGATGGTGGAGTGGGTTAGAAGTGAGGTAGGTATATGACGGAGAGGGTTGGAAGTGAGGTAGGTAGATGGTGGAGTGGGTTAGAAGTAAGGTAGGTAGATGGGGGAGAGGGTTGGAAGTAAGGTAGGTAGATAGGAGAGAGGGTTGGAAGTAACGTTGGTAGATAGGGGAGTGGGTTAGTATAAGGTAGGTAGATGGGGGAGAGGGTTGGACGTAAGGTAGGTAGGTGGTGGAGGGGGTTAGAAGTAAGGTAGGTAGATGGTGGAGTGGGTTAGAAGTAAGGTTGGTAGATGAAAAAAGTGGGTTAGAAGTAAGGTAGGTAGATGGGGGAGAGGGTTGGAAGTGGGGTAAGTAGATGGTGTAGTGGGTTGGAAGTAAGGTTGGTAGATGGGGGAGTGGGTTGGAAGTAAATTAGGTAGATGGTGGAGTGGGTTGGAAGTAAGGTGGGTAAACGGGGTAGTGGGTTGGAAGTAAGGTAGGTAGGTGGTGGAGTGGGTTGGAAGTAAGGTAAGTAGATAGGGGAATGGGTTGGAATTAAGGTAGGTAGATGTGGGAGTTGGTTGAAAGTAGACAGACGTGGGAGTGGGTTGGGAATAAGGGGATTAGGTTGGAAGTAAGTAGAACATGTTTAAACCATATCTAGTACATGTTTAAACCCTATCTAGTGAATGTTTAAACTGATTTACAGAACTACTTGTAATTATACCAGGATATTATGCATTGAAGGTTTACGTCTAGACAGGATAATTGTTGTTTTTCAACCAGTACTAGTCAGATCTAAACCCAAACATACGGTAAACATTCATTATTCCATCTCGTGTCATGAGTTTCTCTCCGTCCCTTGAAATAAGGTGTGTGTGTCCTAATAATTTGAAATACAATGTCGCTTATATAATATGCTGTTATACTGTATATGTCGGTCAAGCCTTAGCTCTATAATTTATAAGGTTTTAGTTCTGATGTTACAAATATGATTTGATTTTACAACAGAGGCCCAAGAAACATGAGGATTGAAACTTTTCTTTACTCTGCATTTATTAGCTTTTGTAGTCTTCAAAGAAATTTATTACTCTTCTCAAACTCTAATAATCTATTCTCTTATATTTGCTCTTTATTTGTCTGATTTTTTTCAATGTTAGTTTCTCTGTCTTGCGTTTATAGCTGTCATTAGTAGAGAAAATCGACAGAATTCAACACTTTTTACATAGAAAAATGACGATATCCTCCTTATTGTTACTCAGAAAGAGGTTCAAAGGGTACCGTTGCAAATAGGACATGCCACTTTATAGATGGAGGGTAACTTCAAGTTCCGTCAATTAAACGTTGTATAGAAGAAAGCTAATTATTTTTTTTCAACAAATTCCTCTTTTTTCCAAGCTCTCGTGAGAAAAGTTGTTGAAATTCCAGGGTTTTATGACAGTTTTATATCTGTTCACTTTAGTATTGTATCAGTCTAAATATCAGCTACTATGGATTGATACCAATTTAGATAAGCATCAGTCCTTCTCTTGGTTTCAATAGATTTCATCCTCCTTCTCCAGGTTATATCGGAGAATGGAGTTATCTTGAAATCTACCCGGTTTATACATCTTCTCTTATCCAGGTTAGAATTAGGACTGATATTCAACTTATCTTGATAAAAGGGATTGTTTACTAAATTCTAACTGACCCTCCATGTGTGCACGTGATATTAACAACAACATTTGTGCCTTTAACGATTGACTGAATAACAAAATAGTGGAAATACATTATTGTTTTTATATTGGAAAATGGATAAAAAGAACCCGTGTTTTTATATTGGAAAATGGATAAAAAGAACCCGTGTTTTTTCTAAAATGCAGACAATCTATACTTAACTAGGATAAAAGGTACTGCTGTGAATTGTCCTTCTCTTAAAGAAGAGTGAGATATTTTTAGCATCCGACTCCGTGTTTAAAGAAGTGATGATATTATTTAAAAGATTACTGGTTTTATTTAGCTCTGTATCTGGTAGTATCCTGGAGCTTGGCTTAAAGGATAGCTGTAGGCTCCTGGTGTATCCGGAGTCCCTAGTTTCCTTCCAGCACTTTACTAGACCTGGAGCAGGATACCATTCAATCCGTATTATCCATAATATCCGTCCCTATCTTCTTGTCTCATCAGATTCTCTGCCAGTCTGTCAACTGTGTACATCAAAACAAAGTTAGGATCAGGGCAATCTCATCAAATGAAAACCTAATTAGTTTTCAGATTGTTTTGATAAATTTCCAATGAAATCTTCAGAAAATCATAATATTATTCAGATGAATGAAGGTGGATAAATGAATGTAAAAAAAATCAAATTATCGGTGTCAATCAATTCTTTTGTAATAAACGAGGATTCGCACCCCTCTCTCAACATAATAATTTTGATAATTATAATTTTAGCTTTTACAGTAACTGGACATCTACCGCAAACTTAATTTTCTAATCTCTATATCTTAGGAACCTGATGGTGTAACTTTTAGATATTTCAAACTACAATCAATTGATCAATCAGAATTCTAAGTTTGAAATATCTAATGTCTTCAACATAGGTATAAAAGATATAAGGATTAGAAAATTAGAGCTGGTGACAAGTGTTCATCAAATTATTTCTCGTATATTATGATGTAACTACACGAAACAAATGTTGCAGATTTTCCTTTGCTATTGGTGAGTACTCAACTTTAAGAACATCATTGTTTTAAGATAAACCCCACCCGAGCAGATCATCTGATTTAGGAAAATATATATTTGAAGATTAAGATCAATACTATTCATATTAATGTAGTGTTAAAGAAAAAAATATTTGCAATAGAAATTTTAAAACTCTATTTTTCTATTCCCTATATCTTTCCAAATACTGATGGTGTAAACCTTTGATGTTTCTAAATGTTGACGATATGATCTAGAAAAATTCATCATTTGAAATGTCAAAAATGTAAGAATTATAAGATTAGAGTTTGTGACGAGTAATCTGTTTTTGTAATACTTATGCTTACAATTGCAGTAAGGACAACATACCATTCAGTTTGACCCTATACTGTATAGTCTACACTCTACAAGAACTATTGCTAAAATTATGAATGATTCAGACCACTAGTGCATATTCTAAGCCATCATCAAAATTCCAGGCCAAGTTTGTCTGTGTTTATTCAAACCTGGGACGGTTATCTTCTCAATTATGATACTTTGCTAAGGTTTGGAATGTAGAGACTTCCGGAGTCAAACCATTTCTTCAAACCTAACACTGATTCTTAGAGCATCATTATTATTACTACACATTCCTGAACAGCGTCGGAGTTTCATTTTACCTCCGAAGACGACCATTGATATGGGACTAAATCGATCGATGGGTACGCTATTACGCTTAGATAATAAATTGAATGTTTTCGTTTTTAATCAAACGCATTTTCAGAAATTATGAAGTGTCTCCAAAATTACCAGGTTTTTGTTAATACTTGCCTATATACCAGGCCAAATGAAAACATGATATAAACTTATTTCTTACAGGACGGATATTTAATAAGAAGGGTCAGTATTTGTGCCTTGTGAGCTTAGGGGATTGTTTATATTATAAATAGAAAACCAATTTCTTTGTTTTCTCCCTAGAGCAAGGTTTCCATAGATTTACTATTATTAATCTTTATAAATACAATTCATATTTAATACATATATATTTGTGTTCATGTATATTGTATACATTATACAATGATACATGGTGTAAAGAACAAAATGCGTGTTGGCCTTTTTTTTATTTGTATTCTTACGTTTTGGAACATTTTTGGTTTCAGTAAATAAATTTGAAAATGTCATTGTAAGTTGGAAGAAACATTTTCTCTTAGAGGGATGGTCAACCTAATTTCAAGAGATCACGCCAGATTTACAACGGCTAAAATTACGGAAATATTTTTTACTGTCTGAAAATTGATACGTTTCAATTGTGGTTTCTCTGTATAAGTGACTAGTACATTTACACGGTAAAGCGAAGAAAAGACATTGTCAGAATTCAACATGTTTAAAGACGATACGTATCTTTCTTATTTTTGCCCAGATAAAGCTTTAATTAGGTACTGTTGTGAATCAGACAGTAATCATTAAAGTTGCAAATGTTAAGACTTAAAAGCGATGTACTCAAATTTAGTATGTCCATGTCTAATGATAAACTTTTTATCCATATATTCCAGCAAATTAAATTCTTCAGTAAAAGAAATATCTAAGGTTAAAGAAAAAATGATGCTACAATTGTCGAACATTTTGTTTCACGAACGCTTTTACATTTCGACAAAATTGAATATTAACAATAAAGTTTTTAATTTGTAACCCAAGTTCGCATTTAACTAAACATGGCGCTTGTTAATTTCTCAACTTTTTTATCAAGTTAAACCCTTCTCTCGTGAGCTTAGGGTTGAACCTAATCTTTAACTAATGAAAACTCAATCAATACCTCTCCTTGTCAGAATAATAATAGACCCAACCTCTCCGAGGTTTCTTGCTCCCAGTCCCTGTCATACTCGGAGTAAAAACTCATCCCTCTCTCGTCCGAGCACTCAACGATGAACACCGGTTGCTTTAAGAAAATCATCTAAATATCGGTTCCGTCTATTGATTCTTTTTCTTTTATCACCTGGCCGGATGATTATTAATTTATATAAATTATAACCCCGGCCCTGAGAATATATCTAAAGTGGTTGTCAAGAGTCAAACAAAAACTTTATAATTTTAAGTCGGGTAAAAGGAATTGTCGACTTTTAAGTCGACAATCTCTATTAAGTCGACAATATTTTGATTGTGAAGTGGGTCGCAAACAAAAACAATAAACATGGTCTTAAGAACCAATTTACATGTCTGAGAGTTAAATAGCTAGTTGAACTGGTCGTATCCATCTCAACTTCTGCTCATATTAATGATTTACCAATTACAGGTTTCCATGATATCTCTAACTCAAAAAAAAGACTTTTCCGAATTCCCGGATTTTCGGTTTCAGTCGTCTTTACATTGAGATTTAACTTCTCTAAATTTTTAAACTCAAATATTTCAAAATATTTTTAACTATTATATCTATCTATCTATCTATCTATCTATCTATCTATCTATCTATCTATCTATCTATCTATCTATCTATCTATCTATCTATCTATCTATCTATCTATCTATAATTTTAAGCAATTTGGCCTCTTTCTCCTCCCCCTTCCCCTCACCTTTTCTTTCATTATTCATAGTTTATTATCCCACAATATTCACCTTTTTTACATTATATAGATATAATATATTATATTATGCATTCATATTTCACCCCCCCTCCCCCATCCAACAAAAAAACCATCGTTAAAGAAATGGTTCCTAAAAATCTTTATCACAATAATACTCTAATAAACTCTTTTTCTTCTAAAATGTCTTTTTTGATGAAAATTTGTGTTGGAGGGTTGCTTTTACTCAAGGAGTAAGAAATAGAAGGGAGATGGATCTGACGCGGCTCGCCCTACCATATGATTATACATGCTTTGCAGACGAGTACTCCATTTGTATAAAAATATTCAGAATAGGTTATTGTATACGCGGTAATTGTACATCAGAAAAATATTTCTTATTCAAATGAAGTACCGTCTGCAAAGCATGTATAATCACATGGTAGGGCGGACCGCGTCAGTTGTATCTCCCTTCTATTCCATACTCCTTGCTTTTACTAGATTAAAATTCGTGAATAATCACTAATAAGTATGTATTTACAACAGCAATAATGTTACAGTTAAATATCATTTTAATTATTATTTTTTATTGAATGATAGAGAATTTAAAGGTTTATTCATCTGTTTGGGTTGAAGGGTAGAATGCGACGGTATCTGTGACTTATCAAATCCAGGTCCAGAGTAAGATCTTTCAGTTTCTTTGATACTCTCATTTAAACAATTCTAAATAGTTCAAGATTAAAATAGTTAAAAATCGTCTTCCTCACCAAGAAATAAATCCAGCCAGGGGTAATGTAAATCCACAAAATACTATCATTTTCTAGTCTTGGATCTTAAAATTGTTCTCCTACCTGAATGGCTGTCATTGCTGCAAGTATTGCTGGAGAACCGAACCCGTGTGTAATCATGGAGAAATGGGTTAGATGTCTCTGTATACTAGGATCTAGGATAGGTTGGGGTCTGGTGTTGCAGAGAGGAGATCTATCCTGGTTCAACAGGTCCATCAACTCCTTGCAGATGTATCTAAAGATAAAAACCATAACAATATTTTTCAGAAAACATTATATTCTAAATAAATGTTTTTCTTCAAATATCTTACTTTGCTGCAATAACTAAATCTTTTCTTCTGTATGGATCAGAGCTACGGCTAGAGAGATACTCCGCAACCTGCCGGGCTGGGAACTCTGTCTCACACACGTACCCGAAGTCCCTGGCCAGGTGGATCGCCTCCCCCTCCACCAGGGATGTCAGCAGGGTCACGTTACAAGCCTTCCTTCTGCCAGCAGGAAGGTTTAATCCTAATCTGTCCAGCTTGTCTCTCAACAGTTTTCCCCCATTCTTAGACTTGGCTCTAAAATTGTGATATTTTTAGAAAACAGTATGGATAATTTAAAAGTTATTCAATCTAAAACAATCTTTTTTCGTGCGGCGGTTCCTTTTTAAATATTTAGTTTGAAATGCTGCTTGAAGTACACTTGGATGAAAACCGGTTTTAAATACAGCCTCCATTTTGTTTAAATTTCGTGCATCGATCACGTTGTATCTATATATGCTTTGCTTGTCTGGGTCTTTTTTTGGGGTTTGTCTGTTTGTTTGTATTCAATAAACGTCAAAACGGCTGAACCGATCGGGGCCAAATTCTTTTGTGGGACCTCGCGTGACCCCAGGGAAGGTTTATGGATGATCGAATTTTCAAAAATTTGCCGTCTAACAAAACTTTTTTTTTACAATGTATACAAAAAGAACTTGTTCACAATTAAAATAGTTTTAATGTAAAAAAGAATAACAATTAAGTAGCTTTAAATAAAGTTTTTATTAAACACACATTTCATAAATTCAAATCACGAATAACGTTTTACTTTTACAGAAGAAAATATAAGGCGACATCTCATGGTAGAAAGCATTGCTATACTTGAAAAATTTGAAATTTAGATTCAATTTTAAAACTTACCGTCGGAGAACTCCTCCCAGCAGGGACGCATTGAGACACTCCGGAGGAGAGAGTCTTCTCTGAACCTCAGCTATGGTGACCTTGTACTTAGAGGTTGAGGAGAGGAGGGAGAGCCTACCCGGAACACTGCAGAAAATATCGTTGTTGGAGGGTCGGAGAAGTTCATATTTCTGATTCCAATCCCTTGAACGGAATCCTAGAATCAATGCACTTAAATTCAAAAATGATGATTTCCCAATTTACATTTTCTAAAATGTTTTTTTTTGTCTTAAACTTTAAGGAAATCTCTGTTTGATAGGACAGAGTACCATTATCTTGCAAAAATATGCTACGGGAAAAGTGCCGCTAGGAAAAATATCGTTGACCATCGTAAATTGTCTTTTGAGAAAATGGAAATGACCCTGGAAAAATATATAATCATGCTTTTTATGTTAGATCGCTTTTCTTGACTGATAATGTTCCCAGCAAACAAACGTCGATTTTAACTCGACTTTTCTAAAGAATTAAAATCGTAATTTATTGTGTCATAGTCGACATTTCTTCTAGTTTTTAAACCACTTTTTGACGTGATTTTTAACTACTTTTCGACGATATTTTTATACCAATATTTAAGGCCGAAAGAAATAGTCTTTTAGACCAAAACTACTCCGTTCCATAAAATTTTAGTCCGTTTCCAATGTCTTCATTATTATTTATTGGTTTTTACAAATTATGATTCCACTATTCGTGATAAGGATGCTTGATCATTGTAAAATAAACTTCCTGGTTAATAAGCTTTAAAGTAGGTACCAAGTTCTTTTTTGATTGAGAATGGCACATCCATGAAGTTTGAATCCATTCCAGAAATCTAAAAAAAGTCGATTGAATATCTGTCATTATACAGGGTTACCCACAAAAGTTGAAACTGTAAAGACGACCCGAAAATTTTTAAATATGGTGATTTATTTATTGATTTAACAAAGTAATAAGTAAGTTAACAGTTGCAGGGAATCATGAATATAAGGAAACAGACAATATTTATTTCGTAAATTCGTCTCTGAAGTCTCACCTTTGTGGGTAACCTTGTATTTAACAAAGATGAACAATATTCTGTTCTTTATTCCTAGATTTCCTTGTACAAGCTTATCTATGTAAAATATGCACTGTAATACTGTATACCTGTAGTTGCTCGTTGTACGGTCTGATTTCAGTATCCTGACTGTACAGATCCAACATGTACTGTACTGTATACCTGTAGTTGCTCGTTGTACGGTCTGATTTCAGCATCCTGACTGTACGGATCCAACATGTACTGTACTGTATACCTGTAGTTGCTCGTTGTACGGTCTGATTTCAGTATCCTGCCTGTATGGATCCAACATGTACTGTACTGTATACCTGTAGTTGCTCGTTGTACGGACTGATCTCAGTATCCTGTCTGTACAGATCCAACATGTACAGTACTGTATACCTGTAGTTGCTCGTTGTACGGACTGATCTCAGTATCCTGCCTGTAAGGATCTCGTCTCATCTCATATCCAAAACTTCCATGAGAATTCCCTCCCTATACAAGAATCAATATTTATTTTCGAGTCAAAAAAAGTTTAAAATAATCTTGTTCTCAGAGCGTTAAAGTGAATTTTATGACACGTTTTTACTCCATAGATTATCGAATGTTTTTTATGTCAAAGAACCGGGTCCATAAATCAGAGAAAAGTGTGTGATAAACTCTAGAATAGACAACTAAAAATATGAAGGACGGAAATTAGTTTCTGGGTTGGATCTCGGGAGGAGAGAGTTGCACAAAATTGATGATGCAAAGATGTGAGAGTGAGATTGCTTTGTTGCGCAGAAATCTCAGAAAACATTTCTGAAAATTGTTTCAAAATATTCTTAAACTAGTTAAAGGGCCTGGCGTTGCCCGTGGAAAAGCAAATTTTAATTTTTTTAAAAATAGATTTTTGAAGAAAAAATTTTAGATTTTTGAAGGAAAAAAATTGTAGCCCATGTTACTCCCAGGGCAGCCATGGGTTCCCTCAAAAAATTCAGCCCATTCTGTCCAGCCGTTTGGCCGGCTATATCTAAAATATATGTAAATATCAAATATATATATTAGTCTTATAGGGCGCTTCGTGCCCAAATTCTAAACTAATTGTGAACATGTTCTCTTTGTGTACATCGTAAAACAAAACAAAAATAATTCGCGGATTTTCACAAAACATTTCGTGGATTTTCAAAAATTTAATGAAGATCGAATTTTGATGGAGACAAATATTTGAAATTTTGATCATTCATAAACCTTCCACGTGGGCACGTGATGTCCCACAAAAAATTTGGGCCCGATCGGTTCAGCCGTTTTGACGTTTATTGGATACAAACAAACAGACAAACAGACAGACACCCAGACAGACAATCCAAATTTATATATAGATGCAGTTCAGTTTCTTGAACATGGTTCCATTTCTGTAACATCCTTTGTGGGTAACCCTGTATCAGACTTTAAGATTCTTGATCTGTTCCTTTTACCTGGTGAAAATGGATATTGGAGTATGGTTCGGGTTGATGATTAAACATCTCTGCTCCTCCCTGGGAGAAGGGTGGAGGAAAGTATGGAGGTTGAAACTCTCTTGATCCTCCGGGGATCCCTCCTAACCCTCCCAATCCTGACGATCCACTCAGACGATCCTGAAATACTGAATTTAAAGAAATGTTTACTAAAAACTTTGCTTCGCTTTGCTCCATCTTTAATTTGTAACTCTATCTGTGAGCATCTTCCCTGTGTACAATATAAAACTTCTCTGGGGTCATGTAAGGTCCCACACAAAATTTGGGTCCGATCGGTTTAGCCGTTTTGATGTTTATTGGTTACAAATAATTTTATAAATTTAAAAGTTTCTGTTTGTTTAATAAAGTCTTTGAGAAGAAGAAGGTTACAGACAGACAGACAAGCAAAGTATATATAGATAGATGGTAGCAATTAATTAACCCTTAATCTTTTTAAATCATTATTTGCATTTGTAAACATAAGTATGAACATTTGTATTTTTTACGATTTCAAAAAACATGTTATGTACTCTGTACATGAACAAACCTATTATATCTTTATTTATGTACACGGCTTCCGGTTTTTTACCACGGTAGTTTATGGTTTAGGATCCTACCGAGGCTTGGAGGCCTGTATATGCCTAAGGCAGTCATAACTAGGCACTATAAGCTGCTTTTATCTCCAACTCTGAATGGAAAGACTCATATCATGTTTGTTAACGGGGTAGTTTGCAACCTTTTATATACAATTCTATCTCAAAAGACCGGGGTTTCTAGGAAAACAAATATATTTAGTTCAGGGATCAGGGGCGTTAGTTATGGCCCGCTCGACTTTGAAGTGTTGCAACATCTTGGCCTCATGGTTTTACCTTCATAATTCACTTCTACTTTTTGTAGCCCTAAACATGAACATTTGAGAACTACAACAACCATGTTTCTATAGCCTCAGTTTGAGAAATTGGAAAAAATGCGGATAAAGGTTTTGAGACAGAGCGTTGTGCATTTGTTTCTGGGAAGAACTTTTTAAAACTTTTTTTATACATTAATAAAGATTTCAATGAAAATTATATTTTGTTGAAAAATTCAAAGTTCAAATATTAAAAAAATGTTATGAAAAACCTATAGATATACACATTTAACTATCATGGCCGCACACTACCAAAACCACCCCGCCCCCCCTCCTTCCCCCCGGTCAAATATCATTTCAAACTCAATGTAGAGTGGAGTGAATTTGGTAAAAAGTTAAAATTTGATCCAACATGTACTGTACTGTATACCTGTAGTTGCTCGTTGTACGGACTGATCTCAGTATCCTGTCTGTACAGATCCAACATGTACAGTACTGTTAAATGAGTTGAGGGTATATTTACGCCGTAAAAAGGTCTTTTCTATACCTGGTGATATCGATTTCCGAAAGCCCACATTGCCGAGCTATCCATCTAGAAATATCCTGCAGAAAAAAGTTTTATATTTTGATAATTTTTAATTACAAAAATTCGATTGCATTTCATGAAATCAATTAATCTAAACTTTATTTTTCTTTTGGTTTTAAACTAAAAAGATAAAAATTTGAACAGTAAATCCTTCTTAACTTGTACAATTTTCTTTATTAAACTAAACATTAGTTATAAAGTATAATTAGTTTGATAATAAATGTTTATACTTTTAATAAGCCTTTGCTTTATGAAACGCCAGAACCGAATAGGTTAGAAAATATTTTTTGGTTTTTTTTTCGGCTGTGTCCGAGGATTTTCATTAAACTAAATAAATTTAAACATATATTACAACGTATTTGGTAAATAATTTTTAATGTGGCGCGAAATGCCCTGAATTGTTTAAAGTTTGTTTACTCCACCTCTTCCTCCTGTACTCTTCACACTGCACACTAATATCTTTAAGAGGCCAAGACGTTGCTAGAGGCTGCTCAAGCTGGCCTCCGGCCTTTCTTACCCTAGAGCCAGGTTAAACAGCCTCTTGGGTGACCGTTTACCTTGAGGCTGGAGGATTCCCCTCCTTGAGGCCGGGATATCCCACCAATACCTGGCCTCGAGGACAGATATACAGCGCTAGAGGCCGGATAGAGGATCCAATAGGAGGCCAGAGACTAGCTGGGGGCTAGGGTGAGGTTTGCTAGAGGCTGTTCGGTCAATAGAGAGGACAACCTCGGGGTATACTCACATACTTGCATTTTTGCACTGTAATACATCAATATAGTATTCTCTTATCCATATTCTCAAATATTTTCTATAGTTAAAAAAATAATTCTAAAAATTATATTGATGCATCAAAAAAATCTGTTTAATAGCTTAATTTTTTTTTTTCATTAATGCTCCCAATATTTTCAAACAAAATCTTATTGATTAAAAAAGTTATCTAAAATTTAAAAGATTAATGGGTTAATAAATTATTCTAGTGTAACTTAAAAAGATTGTTTTCATTATTACTCTCCTATACATATTCTCAAATATGAAGTTATCTAAAAATTTGAAATAAAAAAATAATTTTCTTAATTAAATTTCCTTTAGACTTCATTTCAGCTAGCTATGACATAAAGAGGATGAAAAAAGAGTGCGTTTATATGTTTATTCTGAGATGATAAATTTCTAAGGAATCAGGGAAAATATTAATTCATATCTCATTATTAGTATGATTTTTAGACACCATTAAAAACCAGAACTGAAAATTTTATTGATAAAACTAAATGAAAAAAGCGAATCTTAAAGAATGTTTTAAATATTTTTGCTGTAAGACTAGATTTGTTCACAATAAAATTGTCAATTATGATAAAAAAAAGCCAAGCTCTATAGAAAAAGAAATACATTTCATCAAATTCAAATAGTTAAGGTTATAAAGCATTAGGTTTTAAAGAACCTGTCAAATCATTCGTTGGGATGTTTAGAAAGATGAAAATTTCCCTGTATGATAATTGAAGGACTGCAGTNTATTTGCAATCATCCAGAACAAAAAGTTTTATCAAAAATTAAACTTAAAAAGTTTTATAGAAGTTTTTAAAAATATGCAAAAAAATCATTTCTGACACCCCTAGGCTTTGTACGCCAATATAATTCACCAAAACCATACTGTAGTCCTTCAATTATCATACAGGGAAATTTTCATCTTTCTAAACATCCCAACGAATGATTTGACAGGTTCTTTCATTATCATTATTTATTCTTTATCTTTTAGATTAAAAGTGTATAAAAAGAACATAAATGATGTTGAAATATTGACAGGCCTTTTATTTTACCTCACAAATCAACTGGAACTTTATTTGTAGCTATTGGACTATTATTGTTGACTGTGGGAGGGATAAATACACGTGTGTAAGGAAGAATGAAGTGTTTATCTGAGTAAGGAGATCGAGAACATGATATCTCACTCTCAATATACCAAGTCTCACTTCTCCACCCTTGATATCAACCACTCAACACCCGGGACTAACAAGGGCGAGATGCAGTCGGTTTCTTCAATATATATTCAATCCCGCTTTAGCCTATGATTCAACAATCTTTAAACTTTAAGAGTTGTCTGATTTTACTTTTTGATACAAAAAGCATTCTCCGAAATAAAAAGAGAAAAACATATACTTAATATGCCAAATTGTGATAGAAAGTGATCGCTTGCTGGGAAAGGGACCAAACCAATAACTCGCTGTAGTGAAACTAGAGAAAGTTCGTTTTAATACATTTTACAGCCACGTTTTAAAATATATCTAGTCGTACGGTTAAACCCTAAATAATTCAGACATAGAAAGAATTCATCAAATGTCGCATTCTTCAAGTTTCGATAATGGAATGTTGCAGATACTTGGTTTTTTAATTAAATGATTATCATGGAGCTCTTTAAAACTGTTCCCGCTTATTCATGGCTAATTATATATTTTCGCAAATACTGAGATTTACGTAAAATAGTAAAAAACCCGATATAAATTGTCAAAACGACATTTGAAAAATTCTTTAGTGTATGGCTCATTAAGGGTTTAACTGTACAAAAACTAAATATTTCACTGCAAGTAAGGTTTCATGAAACAAATACATCAGTTACTAAAGTGAGTAGTAAGGTTTCATGAAACTTATACATCAGTTAGTAAAGTGAGTAGTAAGGTTTTATGAAACTAATACATCAGTTAGTAAAGTGAGTAGTAAGGTTTCATGAAGCTAATACATCAGTTATTAAAGTGAGTAGTAAGGTTTTATGAAACGAATACATCAGTTATTAAAGTGAGTAGTAAGGTTTCATGAAACTAATACATCAGTTGGTAAAGTGAGAAGTGAGGTTTCATGAAGCTAATATATAAGTTAGTAAGTGAGTAGTAAGCTTTTATGAAACGAATACATCAGTTAGTAAAGTGAGTAGTAAGGTTTTATGAAGCGAATACATCAGTTAGTAAAGTGAGCAGTAAGGTTTCATGAAACTAATACATCAGTTAGTAAAGTGAGTAGTACGGTTTCATGAAACTAATACATCAGTTATTAAAGTGAGTAGTAAGGTTTTATGAAGCTAATACATCAGTTAGTAAAGTGAGTAGTAAGGTTTCATGAAGCTAATACATCAGTTAGTAAAGTGAGTAGTGATGCTTTATGAAGCGAATACATCAGTTAGTAAAGTGAGCAGTAAGGTTTTATGAAGCCATTACATCAATTAGTAAAGGGAGTAGTAAGGTTTTATGAAACGAAAACACCAGTTAGCAAAGTGGGTAGTAAGGTTTTATGAAGCGAATATATAAGTTAGTAAGTGAGTAGTAAGGTTTTATGAAACGAATACATCAGTTAGTAAAAGAGTAGTAATGTTTTATGAAACGAATACATCAATTAGTAAAATGAGTAGTAAGATTTTATGAAGCGAATACATCAGTTAGTAAAGTGAGCAGTAAGGTTTTATGACGCCATTACATCAATTAGTAAAGTGAGTAGTAAGGTTTTCTGAAACTAATACATCAGTTAGTAAAGTGAGTAGTAAGGTTTTATGAAACGAATACATCGGTTAGTAAAGTGGGTAGTAAGGTTTTATGAAGCGAATATATAAGTTAGTAAGTGAGCATTAAGGTTTTATGAAGCGAATACATCAGTTAGTAAAGTGAGTAGTAAGGTTTTATGAAACGAATACATCAGTTAGTAAAGTGAGTAGTAAGGTTTTATGAAACGAATACATCAGTTAGTAAAGTGAGTAGTAAGGTTTTATGAAACGAATACATCAGTTAGTAAAGTGAGTAGTAAGGTTTCATGAAGCTAATACATCAGTTAGTAAAGTGAGTAGTAAGGTTTCATGAAGCTGATACATCAGTTAATAAAGTGAGTAGTAAGGTTTCATGAAGCTAAAAGGAAGAACTCAACAATTAAATATCGTTTAACGGAATAATAGTTCTAAAATATACAGATCCGAACAGATTTAAATAATTCATCAATTTATCCAAATTATCTTCGTCTGAAAACAACCTGTACTTTTAAATGCATTGTTTTAAATCAAAGTTTGATTAAAGGAATTGTTCAAAAGAAATCTCAGAGGGTTAGTATTTAAGTACAGTGAAACCCTTAATAACGAATACATCGAAAGAATACATCAAATGTCGTATTCTTCACTTTCTGATAATGGAATGTTGCAGATATATAGTTTTTTAATTAAATTATTATATGGAGCTCTTTAAAACTGTTCCCGCATATTCATGGCTATTTATTTATTTTCGCAAATACTGAAATTTACGTAATATAGTATACAACTCATTGAAAAATTGTCAAGACGACATTTGATAAACTCTTCCGATGTATTCGTTATTAAGGGTTTTACTGTATCAAAACGGAAAATTATAATTTGGGGACATTTATTTGTAATAGCCTTAGGGCTAAGAGTAAAAAAAATTAATCACTTATTGCAAATTCTAATTTTAAATTATTAAGTGACAAATAAAATAGTTTAGGTTTGAAATATCAAAAGTTTATACCGTTTGTATGCAAAGATATAGGATTACAAAATTAGAATTACTTGTAATTGTTCAGTACCTTTTAGCATGATGGAAGGGGAGGGAAGGAAGAGAAATAAGGATAAAAAGAAATACAAGGGGGGAATATGTGGAAGATAGGTTGGAAGGGCGGGGGGGAGGATATCTGAAAATTAATCTAAAATATGAAAGCTGATATATCCAATTAAGTTTATGAAAGAATGTGATCTCTCTTTTTCCTCTTCAAATATTATTCAACTATTTCCAGTTCCTCTTCAGAACACCTGGCAAACCCTTATCTATTCCTCTTTAGTTTTATTCTTTTCTTTTTTAGTTTATTTCATTTCTTTAATTCCTCTCATTCATTTTTACTTTTTTAGTTCTATTCTATTCCTCATTAGTTTTATTCTCCTTCTTTTTAGTTTATTTTATTTCTTTAATTCCTCTCATTCCTCTTTAGTTCATCTTTATTTCTCTAATTCCTCTCTATTCCTCTTTTTTTCTGTTTAGTTCTATTCTATTCCTCTTTAGTTTATTCTTTACTTTTTTAGTTTATTTCATTTCTTTAATTCCTCTCTATTCCTCTTTGGTTCTATTCTATTTCTCTAGCGCCAGAATACTTGGTAATTCTTTAACGATTCCTCTTAAATTCCTCTTTAGTTATATTCTATTCCTCTTTAGTTCATCTTTATTCTATTAATTCCTCTCTATAGCTCTATTCGATTCCGGATTATTCACATAGGTGTACTCTGGGTGTACTCGATCTTGTGGCAATATTTCTCTCTGTTCTCTGGGTGTATCTGGATAGCTTCTGTAGCTATATTTCTCTGTACTCTGGGTGTACCCGGATTACTCCTATAACTATATTTCTCTGTACTCTGGGTGTACCCAGATTACTCCTATAACTATATTTCTCTCTGTACTCTGTGTGTACCCGGAGCCTGATAAAGATCATATATATCTATCTAGACACAAGCATGATATCTCCACCCTACAGCATCATTACCTCTTAAAATATGTGTGGTCGTAGATAATAATATCAAATACTTGATATACAGTGGTCTTCATAAAGTATAAGACTTTAATGACGACCTCAAACGCTGTAAATAGATTATTCTAAAGTATAGTTTTCTATGGTGCATGTTAAATGATATGAAAAATAAATAAAAGGTTTAAAGCTACAACAGGGATCCAACCATAAAAGTAAGAAAAAGACTGCATGTCGTCTTTGATCATTTGAACATTTGATCCTTTGATCCTTTGATCATGTCCTAGACCTTTGATATTTTAAACTATGAATCATGATATATCAATTAGTTTGAGATATTAGGATGCAAGGATAGGGATTAGAAAATTGAGTTTTTTAACTGAATATCTAAGAATCTCCAGAATTATGGAAGATGGAAAAAATAGTTTTGTGATTTAAAAACGTAAGTTATAATCAAAGATGTGTCGTGAATACATTTTAATAAAGAAAATACAGGGTTACTCACAGAGAATGAGACTTAAAAGACGACCTGAAACTAAATTTGACGATTCCGGGGTAAACTGCAAGTCTTTTGAACATAATCGTTTTATGGCTTATTCAATGTTTACATTTTCAGGGAATCCTAAATATAAGGAAACAGAAAATATAAATTTGTACAATCGTCTCTGAAGTCTCATCCTTTCAGGGTAACCCTGTATATTATAAATATATAAANCCTGGTGGAGGGGGAGGCGATCCACCTGGCCAGGGACTTCGGATACGTGTGAGAGAAGATGGTTTAGAGGATAAGGTAGGGGGAAGGGGTTCTGGGAGTACAGGGAAGGGGTGCAGGGGGGATGAGCCCTCCCTCCCCCTATTAATGTTAGTTTAATAGCTCAACCAGAATGTTGATGATACCGCTGTCGGCAAAAACGGGAGAAAATTTGCATCGCCCGGGGGGCTTCTCTTTCGTCTCATATAGGTACAGTGTACAGTGGGGCTTCTCTTTCGTCTAATATAGGTACAGTGTACAGTGGGGCTTCTCTTTCGTCTAATATAGGTACAGTGTACGGTGTATGTATATATATATGTGCACCTAAATGTAAACCTACACATTAGGAAACTTATATAAAACTGTAAACGTTATTTTAAGTGACCTTCCATGCAAAGATGGTAATATCTGATTTTTCCAACTGTATACCCTTGAAACCTTGATCTGATCAAATATAATTTAGATATCAATGTTTTTGTTTCTCTAAACTGTTCATTTTAATTTTCGAGTTTTCTGTAAAATTGACTTGCGCATTTCTTGTTTATAAGAAGCAAAGAAGAAACTCGCAGAAATAAACACTTTGCGAGTCAGAAAAACGGCGGCATCTTCCACATTTTTGTTCAGATAAAAGTTTTAAAGGGTATACCGTTGTAAATTGGGCATTGTCATCTTTGCATGGAGGGTCACTTGAAATTACGCTTATAGTCCCTTTAAGATATTATGTACTAAACAAATGGTGTACTATAATTTCCTGAATAATGAAGATAGATAGATAGATAGATAGATAGATAGATAGATAGATAGATAGATAGATAGATAGATAGATAGATAGATAGATAGATAGATAGATAGTATTGGTTATCCGCCACAAACTCTTCTTTATGATACTAATGACTTGATTTCGTATACAATATAATATACTTTAAAACAAAAAAGAACCATTATGTTGAAACAATGTGCAGCTCAAGTTCTTTTACATAAAAGTAATCTCAATTTTTTTGTGATTTTTGAGAGAAAGTGTCTTTCACCATAATGCCTTCTTAAAGAATACCTATAAAAAGGAGCGACTTTGTGACCTCAAAGCTCATCTAGTTTTGATTTGATGCACTAGTATTAGATAAACAAATCTATGTGGTTGTATAATAAACATTAAAACATTTTTTCTTCTCAGCACTCTTCGATAACAGAAGCTATGCTTGAAAACATAGATTTCAATAGTACGCGCAATTTACTTTAGCTTAATGTGAAGTTCATTCATGAGTTTTTAAGTAGTTTATGCTGAAAGATACCAGGCGTGGTTTACATGAGAACCATAAAAAGCTATAAAATGTAAGTTTAAGTGACTTTCCATCAATAGAGAGGAATGTCAGATTCACATGGTTCCGTTTAAATCTTTAACTGATCCTGAATTCTTGAATAAATTATCCTTATTCTTATATTAATCTTTAATATCTTTGTTGCATGGTTCTCTATAAAAGCGGATTTATGCTGCAGTATACATGAAGGAAATTGTAGGAGTTAAACTCGTTTTAAGATAGAAGATTGACAATATCTTTCTCATTGTTATTCGGGTTTAAAGGACACCATTGTGAATCCGACTTTTAAAAGTAAAGTTCACTTCAGAGATTACACTGAAAACAATTCCTTTAAACTGAAGCTGAGAAGATTAAAGAAGATGAAAGGTATTTAGTGTATTTTTATCAAGATTAAGAGATTTAAGATTATGTACTCAGAATGCAGATATGTTCATACAGTGGTTCTCCTATAGGATTCTCCACCACCTGCATTATTTTGCTTATCATTCTAGCCAGGAGCTAAGGCAAGGCCAGAGAAACTTGCTCGGGGACGGAGGCTTGCTATTGGCTGGACGCCCTGCGGCCATTGGATAAGCCGGAGGCTGTGATTGGTTGAATCTGCAGCGCTGAGGAGCGTAAACTACCGGTCCATACTGGAGAGAGAGATACGACAGTCTATTTTATACCAGAGACGGAACAGGTGGATAATAAACCTGCTTCGAACCCTTCATATTACTCATGACAAAACTAGGGTACTTCTCCGAGACTACCACCATGACAGAGTTTCAGCCGCCTTATTTTCCGCCGCCTTTTCCGACCTCGATATCCGGTTCATCCGCCGTTTCTCATCATCAGGCGGACGGATTTCAACCCTTGCATCATGATCCGTACCAGCAACACTTTCAACAGTCAAACCTTCACTCCTTCTCCTATGATTCTTTAAGACGGGAGTACGGACGGATTCCACTAGAGAGTCAGGATATACTCCAGCAGCAGAATATACAGGGAAGTGAGGGATATGGAGAAATGGCTCCGATCATAAAGAAAGAGTTGTCCTTATACTCTCCTGAACATCACAATCCTCCTCCTGCTCTTCATAAGATGAATCCTAGCGATATATTCTGTTCTACTCCGGGTAGGCTCTCCCTCCTCTCCTCAACCTCTAAGTACAAGGTCACCATAGCTGAGGTTCAGAGAAGACTCTCTCCTCCGGAGTGTCTCAATGCGTCCCTGCTGGGAGGAGTTCTCCGACGAGCCAAGTCCAAGGACGGAGGAAAACTGTTAAGAGATAAACTGGATAAATTAGGAATGACCCTTCCTGCTGGGAGAAGGAAGGCTGCCAACGTGACCCTGCTGACATCCCTGGTGGAGGGGGAGGCGATCCACCTGGCCAGGGACTTCGGATACGTGTGTGAGACAGAGTTCCCAGCCCGGCAGGTTGCGGAGTATCTCTCCAGACAATGCAGTGATTCAGCGGATATCTACCGACGAAAAGAGTTACTTTTTGCCTCAAAGTAAGTAAATTCAAAAATTTGTAATATCTTAAAATCCTGGAACTGAAAAAAGTTCAGACTTACTTATCTTTACTTATTTTTTCTTTCTTTTCAGAATGGTCACAAAAGAGTTGATGGACCTGTTGAACCAGGATAGATCTCCTCTCTGCAACACCAGACCCCAACCTATCCTAGATCCTAGTATACAGAGACATCTAACCCATTTCTCCATGATTACACACGGTTTCGGTTCTCCAGCTATAGTTGCTGCTCTCACCTCTATTCAGAACTATCTCAACGAAAGTATCAAGTACTTAGACAAAGTATATCCTAGCTCCGGATTGGGTATACACTCCTCTCTGGACGGAAAACTTCTCCTGGAGAAGAGATAACGTCTCATCCATCCTTATCTGGATTCAAATCCGAACCTAACCCAGTATTAGATTATTTTCTGTTGTATAAAACCAGCATGAATCTCAAGCTAAACCATGCTATATCTCCTGTGATAAATTTATATTCTCATTAATAATAAATTATGTAAATTTTAACATTTTGATTTACTCGTCTTTTGCGCATTTTTAAGATTCTTGATTTACTCGTATTTCGAGGATTTTTAAATTCAGCGTTTCAATAAATTCAAATACAATTTGTTTAAATCTTCGCTTTAAGAAAACAACCTTCTTAAAAATTTAACTGGCTAAAAATTATATTATTAGGTTAGAGATTTACTAGTTGATCAGTCAGAATTATAATTTGGACATATGAATGGACTATAAAACCCTGTTGCAAAGATACAAAGTAAAAAATAGATGTTAAGAAAATGAGCAAATATATAGTTCCTTTACAAAAGCTTTGAAAAAACACTCTTTATGGTACTTTTGCTCTCATTGGGGTTTGATTTTTTTGCTTTGACATTTTCCAAATTTTTTAACTTGATTTTATATTTTGATTTACGTGTATGTTATGAAATAACAGATACCTAATATGCAAAAAGAACTTGGAATAAAGATATATAAATGAATTTCTATGGTCAATCTTATTTAGTTTATTATCAAATAAGAGAAAGGATTTTTAAAGAGAGATTTAGAATTTAAATAAAAAAGATGATATGAACTCATTTCATATATTCTAAAATTTAAGAAGCTTATACGCTAAAGCTTCAAAAGCAACATCAGAAAGTTTTATAAAAATTTAAGAGAGATATAGGTTTTAAATGAGAATAAACTCATCTTTTTCATAACTTTTTTATTCTAAACTTTTAAGAAGGTCACGATTAAGCTTGAAAAGTAAAATTAAAAAGTTTTTAAGAAAATAAAATTAAAATCAACAATTTTAAAAATTAAAGAAGAATTAATAAACTCTTTAACATTTGGATTATTTTTAAAGTGAAATTTAAATTATTATTAAATAAAAATAAAGGATTTTTGAAGAGAGGTTTCAAAATGAAAGAAAAATGAAAATCTTCTCTGTCTATGAAATGTCTTATTTGAAATGTCCACTCTATGAAATGTCCACTCTATGAAATGTCCACTCTATGAAATGTCCACTCTATGAAATGTCCACTCTATTAAATGTCCACTCTATGAAATGTCCACTCTATGAATTGTCTTTACATGAAATTTCATATTTATAAAATATTCAGTTTATGAAATATTCAGTTTATGAAATGTCCCATCACCATCAAACCAATTATTTTCATTTTTAATAAAGGACTTTTCATATTTCATATTTTTATTCATTATTATTATGTTTATTTATAAAAAGCATGAGATATTCCAAATAAGCAATCACAATTTACAAATTCACAAATTCACAAATAGTTATGTATATAATGTGTTATAATATAAATATTATATAAATATAAAATTTGTTATATATAATGTATATATAATGTATATATTTATATATATATATATATATATATATATACATGA